>NC_055976.1:20353285-20560785 GCF_018492685.1 Alosa sapidissima | reverse complement strand
GGTGCAGTTGAGACTGAAAAAAAAAAATGCAAAAATAAATCCGCAGATAAAACCAAAATCCTCGTTCATTTGCTAACCACTTTCAGATAGAGTGTTAGGGAGTTAGCCCCGAAGTTACGGATAACTTCAGCCCTGGAGTGGTAAGCTCCCTGTTCTCCGACTAGGTCAGAAGAAAAAAACTGTAAAGGTTAAAGCTATCAAACAAACACAGAAACTACTAGGCATACTTCTACTAACTACGATATGAGATATAGCCTACCTGCGAGCCGATAAGCTATATTTGTCATCGGATGACAGGGGTTAGTGCAGAAGTGAAGTAGACTGCGCCACATAACCTCCTCTCCATTTAGGTGATGGGCTTACCTAATGTTCCTGATTGATTAGCTACGGAATAATACAGATTTTACCAGTTTTATTTGCTACTTGCTAGACTGACAAACATATAGGCTAGGCCTACATTTAATAAGTGTTCAAAATAAATCTATGGGATTGGGGTTGGTTGAAGCAGCCAAGCTCGTCCAGGGCGGGCACAGATGACTTCCAGGACGGGCCTGGCCCCCCAAAGCCCCCCCATGCCGCCGGGACTGCTGTGGATAGAACACAACACTCTCACTGTGGATAGAACACAACACTCTTACTGTGAATAGAACACTCTCACTGTGGATAGAACACAACACTCTCACTGTGAATAGAACACTCTCACTGTGGATAGAACACTCTCCCTTCGGATAGAACACTCTCACTGTGAATAGAACACTCTCACGATCTGACATGTGCATGCGCAGATGATAATCTTTATAATCTTGTTTTACGGCGATTTACGACACTGCACAATCTGTTCCATGCTTGCGCACCTTTGCACCGTGGAAGTTTCATTCATTCCCAGCGCTCTGGTACCTACGGTGTAGTAGGCCTAACACCATATAGCAATGAATCGCAAAGGGGAGTGTGAACGTTTACAGTGACAGAAAGACTCAGACTTCATTCCACATGTAACCAAAATGGTGTATGTTCATGTAACAACTCAAGGATTGGCAACCACGTAAACACCTCGTAGGCTTATGCATAGCGTAAGCTACATTTTAAAACATCACAACATCCCCACACTACCTGTCACAAAAATAACAATGCCGCCAAGGTGTAGTACACGGAGTGTGTTTCAAGGCAAAATAGTGTAGGGAAACCGTCACGTTTTCTACTACGTAATTATGTGCATATCGGATTGTGCAGGCAGCACAGATCGTGTACCGACGAACACTCTCACTCTGGATAGAACATTCTCAGTTTCCATCTTCCTGCTGGATGAAACACTGAACACACCTTAAGTGGCTTCCTACATCTGTGTTTTTTCTGATTGGTGCAAATGCTTGACGTCTGCGTTTGCGTCTGCGTCTGTGAGTTCTGATTGGTGCTTATGTTCTGTAAAGGAGGAACGTACGGAGTCTGTGAGTTCTGATTGGTGCTTATGTTCTGTACAGGAGGAACGTACGGAGCCCCCAGCTGATCTTCAGCCAACTGAGGTTCCAAAATCACCTGCAGATAAAAATGCAAACAATGGAGTCATCAATGCCGGTACGCCCCACGTTCCACTGCCGCCCCACTGCTTCAGAACTCTGGCAGTAGTTAGTTAGTTATGCACCTTCATCAGTAGATCTGCAATGCTAGCAGCTGGTCCACAAGGTATTTAGTCTTACAAAACTGTCTCTGTCTTTGGTCTTCGGTCTGGAATACAGAGGCCCAGAGCTATCTGTAGTTTAGATTACAGCCTCTCATCTTTTCCTCTCTCCCTCAGCCTTTGACATGTCAGATGAACTGAAGAAAGGAGAAGAGGCAGCACAAACACCTGACAAGACAGGTAGAGTGGAAGATGTCCCTGTAATATTTAATATCACACGTCTACTCTGTGAAAGCAATGTAAGAACATGTGCATGTTTGTCTATGTGCGCGTGTGTGTGTGTGTGTGTGTGAGAGCAGATTCAGATAACCAGCTGGTCCAACAGGAAGCCTCTCAGGAGGGATCAGTGACATGGCGGACATACCAGCAGTACTGCAAAGCTGCAGGAGGTTAGTCACACACAAACACACACAGCTTTGCATGCATAGGTATGCATGCTTTTATTAGTCATTGTGACCTCCAGGTTATCTCTTGTTACTTTTCATTGTGTGTGTGTGTGTGTGTGTGTGTGTGTGTGTGTGTGTGTGTGTGTGTGTGTGTGTGTGTGTTGAAAAATCAACCACTGTTAGATATCATTCACCAACTTGGGGTTGTGCAAAATTAGGGTAACAAATGTAAGGACCTATATGTGACCTGTCACCTTATCAATGACTCGTCCCAAAGTATTTGGATCAAGCTTTCTTTGCTTGAGTCTTGGATCCAAATATATGTGTGTGTGTGTGTGTGTGTGTGTGTTTCCAGGTTATGTCCTTCTCCTCTTCATCATGTTGAGTTTTGTTCTGTTGGTGGGGACGACGGCCTTCAGCAACTGGTGGCTAAGCTACTGGCTGGAACAAGGATCAGGGGTAAAAAAAACACACACACTCACACACACACAAACTCACACAGAGAGTTGTTGGGCCATTTTCAGGTAGGAGATAAGCTAGCTAGTGAACCTCTGGGATAAATGGTGGACCAAGAATGTGTCTAGATATTTCCCAGAGAGATGGCTAACAGAAAACACTGGCATTATCACAGAAGAGTAGGGTTGGGTATCGTTTGGGTTTTATCTGATACCGGTGCCTAATCAATACTTTTAAAACGGTGCCAGTGCCTGAACCGGTATTTACGTTGTTTTTACAATAAAATGGCTAAAGCATGAATTGCTTTTTTTTATTGATAAGACAAATTTGAATGTGAAATTGAACTGTTACATTCAATTTACTACCAATATATCATTGCTTAAAACAGCTTGCCATGGATGCACACACAATGCTAAGCTCTGCTTTCAAGTTTATCCAGTGTAGGCGGCTTGCCATACGGTATGTTAAAACCGCTTGCCATGGAACTGCCAGGTAATGGCAACGGCATTTGCAAGCAACCTAATCTAATCTAACATTGAGAAACTCTGCTTTCAAGTTCATTCAGTGTGTTCCCAAATGCTTGAAGAAATGTGATGTCTTCCCCCGTAACACGCAATAGTTTTAAACATGTTACTGTACATGTGCCGGTGTTGAAGTGTTTAGATTTCCAGCGCTAGTAGCCCTTTTTTCACACAGTGAAAGTATACATGAAAAGTAACATTTTTGTTTTACAAGTTTTCTTGGAGAAATATATTTTGAATATGCAAATTAGCTCAACGATAGGCCTAATTGACTTGTGGCCAAGAAGCCATAAAGGCACAAGTAGAAAAAACAGGGGCCAAATAACTAACACATTCATGTCCATTCAGTAAGTTAACCTATGCATAAACACTGGCCTCGGCCTCCAGTTGCTTTTTAAATTCATGTCATCATGTTGTTTGTAACACACTCTGAAATAAAGTTTTCACTTACAACTTTGCTGATAACATTTCAAATAAATGCCAGTTAGCGCATTAGCAAGGTTATTGTGTAAAGTATACTGTTGATGTTGTTTCATAGCCTTTTGCTTGTGTGTAGTTAGGCCTACTGCTAGATTTTGACAGGAGCTCGCGATATTGCTTTAAAGTAAGCTACTTGGCATGGGCTCACACAAGCTGTCAAATACTGTCCACTAGCCTATGTGGTGCACCCCTATGCTTTAAACTTATACATCTAGTGTTAATGTTAGCTAACTGTATCTGGATGTGTTGCTATCAGAGCAAGACGTTAGAGATGGCGCATGACGTACAGTGATGCCTCGTATAAAAAATAAATAAAAAAAAACGGCAGATTTAAGGCACCGAAATGAGGCACTGAAATCCACGTTGTTATCCGATGTCGTTACTACCGTTTGCGTCGGCACCGGTGCCATATTAGAACCGTGTTTCGGTGCTCAACCCTACACCGCTGCTTATTGCTGGGCGGTATACCGGTTCACACCGTATACCGGTGTATTTATTCGTTATGATATGAATTTTTAATATACCGCCATACCGGTGTATTTGATTACACAACGTTTGGAACGCTGCGCTGTGCGACAGTGTTTCAGACAGGACTTTCTTTACACGCACGCATGGTGCCAATGCGAGGGTAAACACAAAACACCTTAAGTTTTTCCCCTGAAGTATGACCCTTAAGGCTTAATTTCTCCTTAGGTAGGGGGTTTATTTAAGGGTGTTGCACAGAATACCTTAAATTGTTTCTTTAGTTAAGAAAAAACGTTAAGGGATACTGCATTGAAAGGGATTTACCATCACGAAAATTCTATTGAGATTGTTTAACAGCTGTAACTAGCTGGCTAGTAGGTGATGTTAGTTAGCAACCCACCGAACACAGTGAAGTTTAATGTTCTTATCATTCATCTCACCTTAAGAATATTCGCTGAAATTATCCAGGTAGCAAGTAAAGCATGTTATAGACATGCACTGAGCAATACTAGCTGGCTAGTTAGAAATTATCTTGACTGTCATCAGCGAACCAAAACTAACTTTTTTGTTAATGTTTTGCCTAGCGAACCGAACCGAAGCTCATGGCAGGCTAACAAGACATCCACATCCACATGAAGTTAACGTTAGCCTACCACTAACGTCATGTAAACCACACAATAACAATAAGGCATGTTTCTGATAGGCCTATTTGACAGAGTAGGGCCTAAGCATATTAGCAGAGAGGTTTTATATTAAATTGTATAATTTGACAAAAAAAACAAAAAAGTATAATTATTGCAAGTTGCACTACTTTTTGTATTGGTTTTATACAAAATATTTGTGAAATTTGCACAGTAAAAGTTCTGTATTTTGACTGCAATTGTCTTTGCATTCTGATTAGATTCTTCATTAGAATCATGAGTGGCTCTTTGTAAACAGCATCATTTTCTGGGGCCATGCAAAACTGCATTACCACTAGTCAGTGTAGAGTTATTCTACATCATGACAATAAAATAGACCATCCTTACTCAATGTACTGCAGCAATTCCTCTCCCAACTTGTAGAAAATGCTGTGAACATCTGATTATGCATCCACAAAAAAAAATACCGTCATATACCGTGAAACCGTAAGAATTTTGAAAAATACCGTGATATACATTTTTGGTCATACCGCCCAGCACTACCGCTGCTCCAAACCGCTATCCAGTGTGATGGTTTTTGTCTGCTAATGCAAATGTAGCCCTTAGCACTGATGCTACGCCAGACGACGCAACTGACTGGGAGTCTTAGGCAGGATCAAGAACAAAAGGTTTTGCTGTATGCAGATGACCTGTTATATCCCTTTGACCCCTGTCTCTAGCATCAGCCCTCAATACAGTATATTAGATACATATGGTGAGGTGTCTGGAGTCTGGACACAAAAGTGAGAAACGGAGACAGAGAACTTTGCACTTCGTATGGCAAAAGCTGAGAAGCTCCTAAAGCTGGAACCCAAAAAAGCTAAATCTATCTATCTACCTACCTACTGTCGTGGAAATCATCCACTTCCAAAAACCTCCAATCCAACTAGCACTCTGATGTCAAAGACCCGAAGGAGAACACCAAGACGAGAGAAGCTGAAGACTGTTGATCCTTTATTCACCGTATTGCAGTGATAATACAATCCAAACAGAGTCAGGACTGGACCGTCAGGCAATAGAGTGGTGAGTGGCAGCTGCTACCCCGATGAGATCTGATCTGAATGTGCCTGAGCTCTCTCCTTTATACTCTCGGGGGCCTGAGAGGCGTTCCTATCCCCAGGAACGTCACCAGGCCCCTTTTAGCCAATCAGAGCGTTTTGGGACCTGAGATATTGGTGGAAACTCCTCCTCATATAGACATTAAAAAATGTGTGTTGCTAGGCAGAGTACATGTGTCCAGGTTCTATGTGTAATCTGTTGCCAGGCAGGGTACGTTTTGATTTGGTTCTATGTGTCACTTCAACATCTGGTTTCACTTCCTCCCTTTCTCCCCCAGGCCCTGTCTGGTTTACTTCCACTCTTAGCCTTTGACCGTCCAGTCTCATGACTTCCAGTAAATGTTTGCATAACAGGCAGACTGCATGTTCCAGTACATTGTTTGCATAACAGGCAGACTACATGTTCCCGTACATTGTTTGCATAACAGTTGCACAAACTATTTCCAGTACATGTTTGCATACCAGCTGCACAAAGACTGCCAGTAAATGTTTGCATATTAAATGGAAGGTCTCCTTAATAGATCAGTACACACACACAAGCATTATTATTATTATGTCTTAGATAATATCACCACATATTCCCCCCTTCGAGGCTAAATTAGCCTCGCTATGCAGCATAAGCATCATTTAAACAAAGGAGTGTGTCATAACCCTGTATATTGTTATGACACCTCAGGCTATGTGCACATGAGCGAGTTACAGGGGAGTGGTGTCTACTACTACAACCTTATTGCGTAAACCTTAAACCTTATAACTAGTAAATGTGTTGGCCTCATTGCCTTTACGAGAGTAAATAACATCGGTAAGCAAGCCCTGAACGCCCAGATCAAGTGACAGAAAGACCAATTCCTTGTTACGAACATATGGCTAGGACCCGAGACGGATTTGTCCCCAAAGCGGCTAATGTGCTAGTCACTTTGAGCATAAAGAAATTTCATGCAACGGCCATTGGTGCCAAATCGGAGTTACATAACAACTTCATGATCCTATTCGTCACTTGCCCATCCCCTACTGGCCTCTTTAGCAGTAAATGGTATATACGGCCCCTTTCCGGCCTCTATGCGTCACTCTCCACCCCCCTTTGTTTACTCGCAACGCCATCCCCTTTCTCCTCCGGAGTCCTCCGGGCATTCACACTAGCGTGAGAATGGGTGAGCACGCCGGCCGCAGGCGCGCTACACCGAGGGGACGGGCCGCCATGCTCTGCCTTAGGTTGCCCCTGCTGGCCAATGGGGTCGTACCCGTCCTCGAGCGCTGACCGCGCCTCACACCTGCCACACCACTAGGCGGGCCAGGTCCGACGTGCGGTAACCTGGGGTGAGGTGAGCACTTCTAGCAGCAAGCCTTGGTTACGTCTATCCAGATTTGGATGGCCTTGCAGTGGAGGGCTACACCTCCATAAAACTTAAGTTACCGTCTATGTATAGCGAAGCACTAAGATATAAAATTGAATCAAGATCACTTAAGGCGACTCATTCGTATCAGGTCACAGCCCATAATACCCCTTGACTCTAGTATCCCTTGACTCTGTCACCTGGGCGTGCAGTCACGTGCCTTGTGAATTACCTGTCAGTGCTGTGTATGTGAGTGTGCGTCAGTGTGTGTGTAGAGATGGGTGACTCGCAGGACCCCACCCCTACTCGTATATATTCGGGAGAGGAAACTCCGGGGGAGGAAACTCCTGCCCGTCGCTCTCCATTATATAACCCTCGCTGAATTCGCTTTCCATTATTCGTCTCACACTAGTTTGTACTAAAAGGATCCTTTCACTTGCATCCTCCTCGTCCCAGGGCATTCTTATATTTTGGACCACTAGTTGTCTAGCGACCACTTTGGAGCAACCCTTACCACAACATTGAGTAATACAGCAAAACATTCCTACCACTAGGGCTGCTCCAAACAGTAACTTTCCCAGAAATGCTACAATCTTACCCCCCCATGACCCAAAGGTGTCCGTCAGCCACTGGGTTACGGGGGCAAAAATGTCCGGGATTCCAGCAAATGTCGGTGCCAATCCAGAGTTCTCGTGGGCCTCCTTGTTGACGGCCTTGAGCCTGTTCATCGCGTTTGTGAAGTCATCCATGTTCTCGCCTTTACCTGGGACGTACGTACAGCACGAATCTGTCCCGACGATTGCGCACACTCCACCTTCCTTTGCCAGTATCCAGTCCACTGCTATCCTGGTTTCCATTGCCATTTTTGTGGTGGCGTTCAGCCTTCTATCAAGTGCGCTGAACGCCTCCACTGTGGCATTCATGAACCGTAGGGCGTTGTAGTGGATGTAGTTGATCCATTGAACATTCTTGGCGATGCCTATGGATGCTCCGTAGACGGGGATGGCGGCTTCAAATCCGGCGAGTACCTCGTCCCGTGCTTTGAACTGTCTCGGGACGTTGTGGGGCTGTCCGAACATGTCCATATATACTCCATCGTTGGTGTCCCTCCGACTTCTCCTCAGGTTCCCCTCTACGGGTATCTGCTGGTTGCGCCCTGGGCCGGTCGAGTTCAACGTTGAGTTACATTCTGACCAGGGGACTATGTAGGTTTGCTGGGCCAGGGTGACCCTTGCACACTTTCCCCTCCAGTATTTCGGAAGGGTGTTTCGCAGTCCCCATCGCCTTCCACAGGCCCACCATAAGTCTGCCAGCGGAACATCCCGTTCGCTCATCCAGTTTACACCCAACATCGTGATGTTTGCTTCGACTCCGATCCTCTCCCCGCTTTCGCTCCTCTCTACTAGGCGAAACAAGTAGCCGGATTCGTGGACCCATTTTGCTGCGCAGCGTCCTTCAAATGCTCCTACATCCTTCGTGCCCCCCTCGACCATGCCTTCATTGGGGGGTACTTCAAAGCATTCAAACTCTACGTCTTCTGGTATTTCATAGAGGCGGTGTGTTTTCCTTGCTACCCTGGTTCCTATGCCTGGGTAGTCTTTTTCACATCTCGCCTCGTTTTCTTGGGTCTTGTGCGGTTTCTTTCCTTCTTTTTTTCCTGCAGATGAGGGGCCTATACCAGTACTCCACTTACGTAACTTCTCGCTTCCTAATTGCTCAAAACATGCAAAGGGAGACAGCTTGTCTTCTTCGTACTGCCTTCCCGACGCTCGATATACCGCATCCTCTTCTCCACTTCCTGGCGCTGGTAGTATGGCCAGCTTGGGTTTCACTGCTGAGCACACATAACACCCTCCTTCTGGCTTTACTGTCTTTGCTGTGTACTTGGCCCATTGCATCCATGAATTGTCCTCCCACGCCTCCAGAGCGCTTGTTGATCTCTTCCTTCTTTCTTTGGCCTGAGTCCCATCAGTCTGGTTCTTTGACGGGTTTTCTGGAAGCGTGCTTGTATTATTTACATTTTTGCTCTCATTCTTGCTTGACAGGTTTTCTAGAAGCGTGCTTGTACTGTTTTCTGGAAGCGTGCTTGTGCTATTTACATTTTTGCTCTCATTCTTGCTTTGAGTCGTTGCACTGTCCAGCCCCGGAGTCGTTGCACTGTCCAGCCCCGGAGTCGTTGCACTGTCCAGCACCGGGATGTATTCGCTACTTCCCGATGCTTCTAACTCTGGGGTGGGCATCTCATCTCCTGATCCCTCTATGTACAGAATATTGTTCGTGTCTAGGGCACCGTCGTCGAGCAGCTCCACTCTGTCCCCTCGCAGAGCGTTATTGGGGGCGGCAGTCCGTACCCCCTCCGTCGCTTTCGTCGTCCTCTGGGAATCTCTGGAGGGGCCAATCGATGGCCTCCTCGAAGCCCCCCGTCCAGTGGGCATCGAGGGAGTCGTCCAGGCCGATCCCTTGGAGTACTCGTCTTGTCTCTTGGCCGGTCCCTGGGTGGCTGTCCCCGAAGTGGGGACCGCCCGTGTTGTGCCCTGGGTCCGTCGGCCTTTCCACAGGCTCCGCAGGAAGTTGCGAGCCCTGTCGAGAAGGTGTCCGGGGGGGAGGCGTAAGGACAGCGGGTAGCCTGAGCGCGTCGAGGGCCTCAGCAATCTCTGCGGCGGATGGCTGTGCTCCAGTCTGGTCGTCAGCGGGGGCGTCGGCTGGGTACGGGTAATCCCAGTCGGCGTAGAAGTCCCCAAAGTCGATGGTGTCGTTCCCTTGCTGGTGTGGTGGTGGTGGTGGCGGTGCTTCTTCTTCCGACCTTGGCGTTTCTTCGGCGTCACTCCCCGTGAGGCCGGGTGTGGTCGTGGCCCGAGAGTGGGCTGTGGGGTCAGCTGGTGGATCACCGCTGGTCGAGGCGGTGGCAGGTCTGGATACTTGGGATTCGGGAGTGGCTCCCACTTCAGGTGGATGTCGCCTTCCCATCCTCGAGCCTGGTTCGGCTCCAGCATCGCCAGCACCTGTAGGTACAGATAGGGGAGGGAAAACAGCAGGCACCCTAGGTACATTCCGCCCAGGGTCATCAGCAGGAGCCGGCAGTATCCTCCGCCTCGTACTCCTACGCGCACCTGGTCCTCCCCTTTGTTCCCCACCACCATCATCCTCCCCGGGGGAGTCTGGTGGGGGTCCTGGCGGGCCCTGGTCCCCGTCATCGTTTTCCACTTCCTCTGGTCCTCTCGCTCCTTCTGGTGGCACCGCCCTGTAACAAGAGTTAAGGTGATACCACAAATCTGATCCTTGCACTCTTACCGCCCGGGGGGTAGCCTGGGTCACTCGGTAGGGCCCTTCTGCCCTGGGGTCGAGACACGACCTCTTAAACACCCTCAGGTATACCCAGTCTCCCACTTGGATCGGTCCGGGCTCAGTCCTCCGCTCCCGAGCTCTTTCTCTTCTCTTCTGCTCGTTGAAAACTGCCCTGTGAACTTGAGAAAGCTGTTTAATGTAACTGCTCACTTCCTGTTCTAGAATTTCCAGCGGAGGCCTCTGATCCCCTCTGAACCGTGGTGTGGGCATTGCCCGCCCCGTCACCATCTCGTGCGGGGTCAGATGCGTGGTTCGATTTTTTTCGCAACGCATTTTCATCAGCGCGATTGGCAGCGCGTCAACCCAATTTAAGTTTGGCAGATTTGGATCGTCATGTGCGCTTTGGACGATCTTCGCTATCTTATTTTTCAGCGTGCCGTTTGCCCTTTCAACCATCCCCTGAGACTGCGGGTGGTAAACACAACCAAACCGAGTCTTGATGCACAGCGCCTGCGCAATTTTTTTCCACGTGTTGGCCGTAAACGCTCGGCCATTGTCGCTGCTGATTATTTCTGGGATCCCAAACCTGGGTATCACTTCCCTTGCTAGGAATCGAATCACCGTTTTCTCGTCCTGCCCTCGGCTTGGGCAGGCTTCTACCCATCGTGAGTAGCGGCATATTATCACCAGCACATGTTTGTACGCGTTTACCGTTCGACCCATGTCGATGTAGTCCATTACCAGGTGTTTGAACGGTCCCTCTGGGAGTGGCACGTGTCCCAGGGGCCGTGGTCCTATGCCTATTGTTATGTTGTTTCTGTAATTGTGCGTGGCACAGGTGTGGCAATTTCTTAGCACGTAATTGATGCGATCTTGAAGGTATGGGGCCCAGAACCCCTTGTCAAGTATCTGCCGCTTGACCTCCCCCCTTGCGCAATGATCCACATCATGCGCATCATGAATGAGGAGATCAAGGAGTCTACTTGGGGCCACCACCCTTCCATCGTGACTCCTCCATACCCCATTTCTGCCTTTCGACGCACCCCTTTCCTCCCACAGCAGTGTTTCGGCACGCGGTGCCTCACTCTGTGCGTCTTTGATAGCGCTAAGCGTGAGCATGGGATCCACAATTCTAAGCGTTCGTCCGTCAGGCAAGGTTCGAACCACTGGGGCTTGTATCACTGTGTCGGCTGCCGTGAAGAAGCGATCAATTACGCCTGGCGAGTACCTGGCCTCACAGGGCTTGTCCCCGCACTCGGGGCAACTGGCCCTCTGGCATAGCGCGCAACAGACGGGATCTACCTGGTGCTTGTGGTCGTCATCGCACCATTGGGAGCACCACATACATGTGTTGTAAGGGTAGGGGCATTTTGTAGGGCAGGGCACGCTGTGCCCCGTCCTGTTGAGCAGTATTTTATGTGGTTCGTTATCCTGTGGAGATTTAGGGGCGGCATTTGACTTTCTAGCCTCCAACGCCGCTTCCTTTGCTGTCTCATCTGCCTGTGCGTTCCCTAGAGTAATGTAATCCTGTCCCTTACAATGCGCCTTGCATTTGCATATTGCCAGCGTCCTTGGACGCATCATCGCCGCTAACAACAACTGAATCTGCTCCAGATGCTGGATGGGGCTCCCATCCGATTTCTTGAACCCTCTCTGTTTCCACTGAGCGCCATGCACATGGCAGACGTTGTGGGCATAGGCGCTGTCCGTGTGTACGGTTGCATCCTGTCCCTCTGCCAGAGAGCACGCTGCTGTCAGCGCCTTTAATTCAGCTAGTTGCGCTGAACATGGTTGTATGCATGGCTCACTCATAATTGTCGCAAATGTGTCTGGACCTGTCATCTGCACTACGCTGAATCCTGCATGTGTCCTGTTGTCATAGTTATGGCTAGAGCCGTCCACAAAGTAGGTGATTCCCTGTCCTAATGGCTCGCTCTGCAGGTCTTCCCTCAGTTTTGAGAAGGCGATTGAATCAGCCACGCAGTCATGTGGCTCGCCCTCATATTCAAGTGGGATGAGATCCGCCGGGTTTCCCGCGGTGTCACATGCCTTTATGGTGACATCTGGGCAGAGTGACAGGTTGTAATACCTCAATTGCCTCTGAGGCGTCACACAGAATTTCCCTTGTTCCACCAACTGTGCTATTGCGTGACTGGTGTGTATCACCACTGGCCATCCCATGGTGATGTTAGAGGCTTTGACGTAAGCCGAATATACGGCTTCAAGACCCTGGAAGCATGGTGGGTAGCCCTGGGCCACCGCATCCAGCTTTGAGCTGTAGTAGGCAATGGCTTGTTTGCCGCGTCCATGGCACTGTGTTTGTGCCATAATTGCGGTCATGTATGCGTCTTTTCCTGTTTCCTTCCTGACCGACACGTACAGATAGAAGGGTCTTCCGTAATCTGGCAGTGCAAGTGCCGGTGCTTGCTGTAACTCTCCTTTGATGCGTTCAAACGCCTCGTTTCCGTCCATTGTCCATGTGAGACGATTCCTCAGGTGGCTGGTTCCAGCCTGCACGATCATGGCTCGTAGTGGGGCTATCTTTTGTTCATAGCACTCCACCCAGTCGTTGCTGAAACCTATGAGTCCAATGAACGACATCATTTGCTTCACCGTGTTTGGCTTCGGTGCCTTGGCAATTGCCTCAATGTGTTCCGGGGCGATGCCCTTGTGCCCATGTGAGATCCGGCGACCTAAGTAGATCACCTGGGGCTGTGCAAACTGTAGCTTTTTCCTTGATGCTTTGTACCCCCCTTCGGCCAGGACGGTCAGCACGTGGACCGTATCCCTTTCACACGTTTCCTGGTCCGGTGAGCATACCAAGACGTCGTCAACATACTGCAGAATCGTGCTTTGGCATGTGATGTGCTTTAAGTCCTCCTTGAGGGCTTGGTTGAAGATGTGCGGTGAGTGCTTAAACCCTTGTGGGAGCCTTGTGTACTGGAACGTCTTGCCCTGATATTTGAATGCGAAAAATTCCCTACTTGCGGGGGCCACCCGTATTGTGAAGAATGCTTGAACCAAATCAATGGCGGAGAACGTTGTTGCACTTGCCGGGATGTTGGTCATTAGTACGTTGGCATGTGGGACGTCCGCTGGATAGTCCTCAATGCGCTCGTTGACGGGTCTGAGGTCCTGGACCATTCTCCATCGCACTCCATCCGCCTTCAGTACGGGAAATATGGGTGTGTTGCACCTTGCACTTGGGACTTCCTCCAAGACTCCTGCTCCCAGGAGGTCTTCAATTGTCCCTCTTATCCCTTCAGCTGCTTCTGCTGAAATGGGGTACTGTGGCTGGAAAGGCAGCGTCGCTCCTGGTTTCAGCCTGAACTCCACAGGGCTTGCTGATTTGACCAGCCCTATGTCACCATCTCCTTGTGACCATACCGCAGGCGGCACTTTCCTCAATATTCTCTCTGCCCGTTCGACGTCTGTTTCTGTCGCCTCTTGCAGCATCATCATTTTCCAGGGGGTCGGTCCCGGCCTCCCTGTCTTCTTGTCCGTCTCGCCGTCTAGGTAGTACTTCTTATATTCCTCCCACTCTAGGTCGGACTTGTCGATGGGCACATGGTTCTCCTTATCCCAGCATCGATATCCTGCTCCTCCCAGCAGGCCATACATGCAGTATGGGTTGCCGTAGGGGCATCCTTTGACGTAGGGTATGTCATAAACCTTCTCCGGGAGATATACTGCTGGTTGTGCTTCCCTTTTCTTTGGGCACCATGACAGATGTCGCATGTACATGCTCCATTCCGCGTCTTCTTTGCTGAACGGCACATGTCTCGTTTTGTCCCAGCAGCGGCGCCCCGCTCCTGGGAACAGGCGGTAGAGGCAAAATTGATTCCCATATGGACATCCGTCAACATAGGGTATCTCCTCTCTCTCCTGCGGTTCTGTGTCCATGATTTCGATTATCTGTGGGACTCCCCACACGGTGACCGGGTTGTCCAATTTTATCCTGAACATTGGCTCTCCTCCTTTGCTGATAGCCGTTTGGAGTCGATCATTTCCTGTGTCCTTCCACTTGACGCACAGGGCCTTGAGCATCACTGGGCCCATCTCTCTTGCTCTGTGACCTCTGGCCACTCTTAGAGTAATGTGCGGCCTTGTTCCGGGCATGTCGAAGATCAAGCCTAGATCCCATCCTTTCGCAAATTTCACCTCAGCGGCCACTCCTTCCTTGGCCACCACTAGTGCGTGTATGTCGAGTGGGATGCGTCCCCACTTGCTCACGTCCCTATGCCATCTTTCCTCTCTTTCCTTGCTTGGTGTTTGGTCGAACTTTATCGTACAATGAAGTGGGCATCTTGGCGTCCTTAGCCGAGCATGAAGGCTGTTTATTTGGAAAGCATACTCGTTGTAGACTACTCGCTCTATGCTTGGTTCCAATTGTCCAATCCAGTAGACCTGGTGAGTTTCAGTTTGAGTCGGGGCACTTATCCTTAGGGCCATTTGGGTTGCCAGCCCTGTTATTTGTACTCCTGCTGGGGAACACTCAATTTGGAGTCTTAGGTTGCACAGCGCGTCCCGTCCCAATAGGTTGACGGGCGTGTGCTCTGCTATTAAGACTGGTATCCTGATTTCCTTGTCTTCTATTTGGATCGATACTGGAGCCGTCATTGGAATTAGCTGCGTTTTTCCCGAGAAACCCACTGTCTTCATAAACTTTCCTGAAGATCTGGGGAGGTGTTGGGCATCTTTTGGGTGAAGACAAGTATATGTTGCCCCGGTATCCACTAAACATTTGACTTCCATGCCCTCGATTAGAACCTGCAGCATTGGTTCTGCGTCAGCTCCCCTTGTCAGGGCGGGGAACTGACCCTCCCCTGGGTTTTCTGGGCCTCGTCAATTCCAGTTTCCCCCGTAAGGGGAGACTGGGCCAGAGGGTGCCTGCATTTGCTGTGGGGCTCTCCCTTGTTGGGGAGCATAGTTCCCTCCTTGCATTTGTCCTTGATTTGCCTGTCCTCCTTGGTTGTTCTGGCCTCCGGTCTTTGTCGGGCAATCCCTGGAGATGTGTCCCGTTCCTCCACACATCCAACATTGAATGCTGTTTCCTTGGCTCTGCTGGCCTTGGTATTGTCCCCTTCCATAGCCTCCTCTGCCTTGTCCACCTCTTCCCTGGCGGAATCCTCCTCTGCCTCTTGGCTGGTACCATTGTTGTCTCTGTTGCTGTTGTTGTGGGGGTCCATATGGCGCTTGTTGCCATGTTTGCATCATGGGCTGCATAGGTTGCGGCTGCATCATTACTGGTTGTTGCACCATAGGTTGCTGCATTATTGGTTGCTGTACTACCGGTGATGGTGGCTGTGTGGTCGGGGCTGTAGCAGGCATTACCGGAGCTTGGGTAACTGCCCTCTTTGCCCCCTTCGCCTCCTGGAGCTGCACATGGGTCAGCTTCCTTATCGCTTCCTTCTCCTGCTGCTCCTCCTTGTCTTTCCCTTGTCTGTACAGAGTTACGTGGTGTACCACTGCTAGTCTAAATTCTTCTTTTGGCATGGCTGCCAGGCGCCAGTCGCTTTCCAGCTGTGTCCTGACTTCTCTTGGCAGTGCGTCCATAACCGCTCTTCTGAATTGCATGGTGAGGGGACCTGAGTCTTCTGGTCTTTGTTCCATCCTTATTGTCCATTCCTGCGCTGCCCTTTCCACGAAGGCTGCGGGGTTATCACTTTCTTTGAGTTTCTCTATCCAGACAGCTGAGGGGCTGTAGTGGTTGGGGTAAGCTGCCCTTAGGGCCTTCCACACGTTGTTCCGGACGCTATCAAAACACAGGGCGTCTCTGCTGGGATTCATCAACCGCCCTAGGTTTTCTCTCTCTAGTACAGCCTCTGTGTCAGCCTTCCCCAATATCAGGCCGAGTAGATATTTTATATCTCCTACGGCCAGGTTTCGGCCTTGAGTCTCTGATTCTAGCCGACTTATCCATCTGCCCGCTCCCTCATGCAGGACAGGGAGCCGTGAAATGAGGCCATTCACATCTGAGTGGGTCCATGGCTGGTAGTGGGCCGTATGGTTTTTTGTTATTAATGGTGCCATCACAACTGTTTCTTCCTCATCCAATTCCTCTGGGATGGCTTCCATTCTTTCTCTTCCTTTCCGTGCTCCCTCTCTTTCTTTCTTTCCCTCCTTTTCCAGTTTTTCCAGCTCCTTCTTGTTTTCCTTTAGGCCTTTCTTGACTCCCCCTTCGATCTCGTCGAGCCCCTTTCGCACTCCTTTTCTGATCTCGTCCAGGCCTTTCTCCACTCCTTTCTTCATCCTGCTGATTCCAAACAGTCCCGTGGCGAGCACACTGGGTGGGATCATCACTGGGAGCATTCTGGCCTGCTCTCCACATTCCTCTGTCTGTCGCTGGTGGGCCTTCACACCCTTTTCTCCTTTGAACGTTCTTTCGCAGCCGAGACACACTGAGGGGCCCGCTCCCTTCGGACCCTGTGACAGTTCTCTCTGAATTTGCTCCTCGAGGAGCTGAATTTGCTCCTCGAGGAGCTGTTCCGTGACTTCCAGTCCTACCTCCTCGTCTTCCCCTGACTCACGGTCTTCCCCTGAGTCAGCCTGGCTGTCTGCTCCGTCCGTATTTTCCTCCTCTTCCTCCACTTTCGTGGTTGGACTGCAAGTCAGTTCGAAGGTCAGTCGGCGGGCCCTTCCTCCATCGGAGGACTCTCGTCTGGATTCTCGACGGCTTTCCCTTTTTCCACTCTCCCGTTCCCTTTTCAGCTCCTCGCTCTTCTTCATCTCTCCCTCTCTTTTTCTGCTTCGGTATCTCCCTTCCGCTTGCCTAATGGCTTCTTCCACTTTCCTCCAGCACATCTGGGTGTATTCCTCGAGCTTCCGCCATAACTCTCTGCACCCCTCCTTTACCGGTTCCCGGTCCATCTGTGACCTCACCCAGGCCAGGGTCTTCATGGCCTCTCTATCTCGGGCTTCTTTCTCTTCCTCCCCTGTGGCCTCTACCCACTTTCTCATGACTGTCTCCAGGTGGTCCCACAGCCTCCCATACCATTGTCTCTGTTCCTCTTCTCCCTCCTCAGGGGCTTGTTCCTTCCTTTGGCCTGGAAGGCGTCGGGGCTCGCTTCCTCCAGCTTCTGGATCACCTGCACGCCTCTTCTGGCTCTCCTGACAGAGTTCTTGGGGGCTGGTCACTGGAGATCCGTCTGTCTCCCGGTGGCCTCTTAGGCTTGTGTGGTAGTCACTCACCACCCGCTCCTCCAATTCCCTTGCAGTTTCTTCTTCTTCATCCCACGCCTTTCCTCCACCCGGCTCTGTTCTTTCCAGAAGGTGTTCTGGGAGCATTTCTCCGGTGGGGGATGACGGTGGCGATGCCTGTGCGGACGCCGGTTGGGAGGTTGATGGTCTCGGCTGGGGGTTGGCCTGTTCCCACCTTATTCTTTTTACTTCTTTCAGCACCTCCGCGCAGGTCCCTTCCAGGGTGATCCCCTTCACCATTAGTGGGGCCTGTACTGCCAGGTGCACCGTTGGGGCCTGTGACCCATATCCCGGTGCTTGTATTGCCAGGGTCCGTGGGTCCCTTTCCTCCAGGCGCCGGATTATTTCCCGCACGTTGTCCTCTTCTCGCGGCACCTCCGGGTACAGTTTGTCCTTTTCTCTGTATGGGGGAGGACGCAGCTCCTCCATGGGCGGAGCTCCTGGCTCTGCTGCTTGGGTCGGGGCGTCCAGCTCTTTCTCTGTGGGCTGTGATTGGGGGCACTTCTCTGTGGTGGGCGTTTCAGGCGGCGTGTCATTCTGGTCCGCCCTTTGCCTTCTCTTTCTCTCCGATATCTTAGCGAAGGCCTCCAGAGTTTTCAATTCCTTTTCTCTCTTTTCCTGCCTCCGTGGGCCTTTGTCATAACTCTTGTGGTTCATGATTTTTTCCCTCATTTGAGCAATTATTGTCGGGTTGAGTGACCCTTCTTTTGGCCATGCTGTGTGGTCTCCTTTGTATCTTAGGAACCACTTGTGGTTGATGGTTTTTACGTCCTTTTCAGCGATGGCATTCTCCCTTACCACTTCCTCCAGTGGTGTCATTACTCTGGTCGCCATTTTTTCTTAGAGGTCGTTGTCTTCGGTGGAATGGGGATTTTTGTCGTAGTCTAGTTCGTTTATGTCCTCCCGGTCAGTGCAGAACAGGCGATAATCCTTTTCGTATTGTCTTTTCCTCTCCCTCCTGTATCTGTTCTGGTCTTTTTCCTCCCAGTCCAGTCGTAGGTCGCTCACCAAGTATAGTATGGAGTTCTGCACGTCGCCCCACTCCTTGAAGACAGTATTCAGTTGGCCTCTCCTTTCTTCAAACGCTTTTCCTCTATCGTTCACTGCGCTTACGCTCCACCCGTCACTCCCGTGCTCGGAGATTCTTATTGTCCACTTCTCTTTTATCTTCAGGTCACCCGATGTAGCCTCTCCTTTACTTCCGGCTGCTTGGGTCTGTGGTTCCTCCTGTTTCCTCACAGGCAGGCTATTAGGGGTTAGTTTACTCAACAAAGCAAGCGTTGCTTTTAGGTCTATGTCGTCTCGATATTTGCACTTATACGGGAATTTGCACTCAAAGGGGACCTCACCCACGTATCCTACGTATTCTCGGCCCTCTCCGTCTCTGACGCTTGTCTCCCAGTCGTGTTCGTCGTATTCAACGATTTCTATGGCCCAGAGCACGTTCTGCTGTCCCTGTTCCATATACTTTCAACGTCTCTCCTGGACCTGCTTGATAGGCTTCTATGCTTTGCTAATCCGATGTATCGCTATCGTCGCTCCTTGTGTCCATAGGTGTCCCTAACTCTAACGGGTAAGCTCTCCCTATCAGATATTCTATTTTTTCTAGTAGCTCTGTGTAACTGTGGCACCGATATGCTCCGTTCACGAGACCCTCTCGGTTTCTTGTAAATATGCACCACTTATTATCCTGTAGCCGAATGAAAGTGATATGCCACTTACTTTCTAAGTTCATTCGCTATTTATGGGTGCTACTCTGCTTATTTTCTCTAGTCCCTGCTTTTATCTCAATATTATAACTATCCTTCCTATTCTACCAACGTTATTGTATCAGTGGGGGCTTTGAGTCCTTATCTTTTCTTTTCAATAATACTTTTTCACTCAAAATTATCTTTTCACCTTTTATTTTGCTTTTACAAAGTACATTTATTGACTTTATTTTCTCTTTATTTTATTGAAGCAGGTACAACACTTTCAATTTAAGCAAAGTTAGCGGATTACAAGTTTTTTGCTAAGCCGTTACTGTGGGGTTTATTCAGTTCAAGCAGCTGTTATGGAGGCCCCGCAGCAGTGCCTCCCCTTCCTATCTATAATCTCTATTTGTCCTTCTCCTTCTGGCAGCTGGGGAATCCCTCTCAAACTTGCGCTTTCTTCCCTCAGGTGGGGCAAAGAGCTGGTCGACCACTGGCCTTGTGTTCACCCCCACAAACTTTCCTACCTGCTCTATTACTGTCTGCAGTGCCAATGGTGCTACGCTGGTGCCTAGCCTTGAGTGGGTTCCTCCGTATTTGTCACGGTGGTCAACATGAACTGAATATTTATCCCTAGTGCTCCCTTCCTTGTTCCAGAACACTGACACTGATAAAGACTCTCTCATAAAATCGGCCAGCCTTCCTCTATCTCGGCCAACTATCTCTTTCAGCGCCTGTTCTATATCCCGCACTGGCTGGGGCTCAGTTGGGCCGTAGCTTGAGTTAGACCGGGGGCTGGTTGGGCTATAACTTGTAGAGGGCGGTGAGCTATGTCGGGGGGTGGTTGGGCTGTTAACTCTACGGAATGGGCTGCGAATCAGCTGATGGGACACGGTGTTGCCTGGATAGGGAGTTGGAGCTCTCACTAGACCCCCTTGACCTGACTCCTGGCGTCCCTCTTCCTCTGACCCTAGGCTGCTGTATCCTGTCTCTGGTGGGGCACTTCCTTCCCCTGGCTCACTGTCTGCCTCTTCCTCTATCACACTACTGTTTGGAGTGAACTCTTCTAGGGAGTCTGTGTCTGGTTCTTCCTCACCTGAATTATCAGAAATTTCAAAGCGGTAGAGGACTTTTCCTAGGGTCTCTGGCCTATGGTCTCTCACAATCCTAATCTTGGGCAATATTGTTACTCTAACAGGGGGCTCGGGGGGGGCATCTGCAAAAACCTCCAACAGCTGTAACAATCTCCTTATGTCCAGGCTATGGTTGCTGTGCAACTTTCTTATGAATATTGCAGCTGCAACTTCTATCATGTGAGTTTGACGTCCGTCTGTTAGCGTGGCGATCCTTCTTCCCTCGCCGAACTCCTCTACCTCAAATTTGTATGTGTACTTGTCTTGCATCTATTGTGGGCCCATGCCCAGGCGGTCAAAAGAAAACACAACGGCGCACACTCAGTTTTTACAGAAACAACAGCAGATTATAATAAAATATATTTTGTTCATCACTCTTTGCTCGGGACAGTTTCACACGTTTAACTTACAGCTAATATTGCAGTTTTACCTATTAACCCGTTCTTTCTCTCTGAAACACACATATATTTTAGGGCAGCCCGTGCTCCCTTTACACAAAATACTATTTTAGTTTTCTCCTTGAAAACTAGATTTCCTCCTTGGAAATTAAAACACTATTTTAGCTTTCTCCTTGAAAACTAGATTTCCTCCTTGGAAATTATTACATGGCCATTTAACTCAGTTTTCTCCTTGAAAACTATTTTTAACCGGTTCACAAAATTACAAAACGCTTTTTAAGACCAACAGTGCAACCCAATCTCTGTCTTGTGTCTCCACTATTTCTTTTGAGGATTCAGGTTAGCACCCCCTCCCGGCCTACCCACCGACTCCCACAGTACAGCTCTCCCTAATAATAAGCAAAAGTGCTTACCTTTTTGGGCCCGGAGAACTGCACTGGAGAAGTCTGCTTCACCCGGGACGGAACTGCTTCCCTTGTTGAATCCTTTCAAATCTCGGTAGGAACCTCCAGATCTGTCGTGGAAATCATCCACTTCCAAAAACCTCCAATCCAACTAGCACTCTGATGTCAAAGACCCGAAGGAGAACACCAAGACGAGAGAAGCTGAAGACTGTTGATCCTTTATTCACCGTATTGCAGTGATAATACAATCCAAACAGAGTCAGGACTGGACCGTCAGGCAATAGAGTGGTGAGTGGCAGCTGCTACCCCGATGAGATCTGATCTGAATGTGCCTGAGCTCTCTCCTTTATACTCTCGGGGGCCTGAGAGGCGTTCCTATCCCCAGGAACGTCACCAGGCCCCTTTTAGCCAATCAGAGCGTTTTGGGACCTGAGATATTGGTGGAAACTCCTCCTCATATAGACATTAAAAAATGTGTGTTGCTAGGCAGAGTACATGTGTCCAGGTTCTATGTGTAATCTGTTGCCAGGCAGGGTACGTTTTGATTTGGTTCTATGTGTCACTTCAACATCTGGTTTCACTTCCTCCCTTTCTCCCCCAGGCCCTGTCTGGTTTACTTCCACTCTTAGCCTTTGACCGTCCAGTCTCATGACTTCCAGTAAATGTTTGCATAACAGGCAGACTGCATGTTCCAGTACATTGTTTGCATAACAGGCAGACTACATGTTCCCGTACATTGTTTGCATAACAGTTGCACAAACTATTTCCAGTACATGTTTGCATACCAGCTGCACAAAGACTGCCAGTAAATGTTTGCATATTAAATGGAAGGTCTCCTTAATAGATCAGTACACACACACAAGCATTATTATTATTATGTCTTAGATAATATCACCACACTACCTATCTATCTATCTATCTATCTATCTATCTATCTATCTATCTATCTATCTATCTATCTATCTCTATCTATCTATCTATCTATCTATCTATCTATCTATCTATACTACTGTACTGTAAGAGCAGTGCTACACCAAATATTTTCTAGGAGTGGCTGGTTAGGTTTGTCTTACTGTTTTGTATTTTGTGTTGCAGAACTGGACAAACGCTAGTATTGAGAGTGGCTCGGCAGTAGATGTCTCCCTGAACCCCAACCTCCAGTTTTACCAGATCGTCTACGGCCTCTGTGTGGTTGCCATGGTAATGTTCAGCCTCATCAAAGGCTACTCCTTCACCCAGATAACGCTACGAGCCTCCTCCAAACTCCATGACACCATGTTCCACAAGGTAATACACACACACACACACACACACACTCAAACACAAACACACTTACACACACACACACACAGGGCCTAACCCCCATGTCTTCTGCAGATCCTGTTCAGTCCGATGAGCTTCTTTGACACGACGCCCACAGGCCGCATGGTGAACCGGTTCTCCAAGGACCAGGATGAGCTGGACACGGCCCTGCCCTTCAACATGGAGAGCTTCCTGCAGTTCTGCCTCATAGTCACCTTCACCATCTTGACCATCTCTGCTGTCTTCCCCCTCATGCTCATCGCTGTGTCCGTGCTCGGAGTAGTCTTCACTCTCATCCTCTAGTTAGTGTCTACCTACTTGCCTACTGTCTGTGTGTGTCTGTGTATTTATGTGAGAATTACAGTAATCTGTTGTAAGCCCAAATCATGTTGTGTACCGACGGAGTACTGTCTGTTTTTCTCTCACTAATATTACAGTAACACTACTGCTTGCCACAGCAGTCCAGCAAGTCCTGTAAATGACCACTTGGCCAGTTTTCAGAAAGTGCATGCAGTACCTTGTCATCCTGCGTGTATTTTACTTTAAGTATCTTTTCACTCATTTAAACACAATCTGGATTAGACCTGCTTTTAAAATGCAGAACGTTTTCACCCCAAAACAGACATGGCTGTCACTCGCAGTTTTCATACACAATGGAACAAGAAATAAGTGTGCCTTTACGCATCACCTCCTGTGGTTTTGCAAGGCACACCCACTTGTCGCTCAGTCTTCCCATAAAAGCATGTCCATGAGTGGGAAACCTCTATGCTCATGTGACAGGCATGCGTCTTTACCAAATTGTTGTCTATTTGTACCATAGACTGTAAAAAATTAGGCATATTCGATCTACGTAATAATCAGGTAATAACGTTCGCAGCGGCCATTTTGTTGATATAGAAAATGCATAGGTAGGTCTATTTAATGCAGCTGTCAATTGACAAGCGCGACAGCGCCGGTATTATTGCTGTAGGCTATTTATTTATTTGTACAAAATTTAACGTGATGGTAGGCCTATGTGTGCAATAGGCTAGCCGTTCTAACAACAGCAATACAGGCCGTTCTAACAACAGCAATACAGGCCGTTCTAACAACAGAGCCCTAGAGTCACCCACTGTCAGAAACATACCTGTCAACTTTTTTCCAGCTGTCTTCCTGTTTTAATATTTTCCCGTAAAATATCCCATATTTTATTACTTTCATAACATTAGCCCCATCGGATTTGGCCGTTTCTGTACTGTTGTCCTGCACCCAGTCCCGGCGGCATGGGGGGGCTTTGGGGGGCCAGGCCCGTCCTGGAAGTCATCTGTGCCCGCCCTGAACGAGCTTGGCTGCTCCAACCAACCCCAATCCCATAGATTGATTTTGAACACTTATTAAATGTAGGCCTAGCCTATACGTTTGTCAATCTAGCAAGTAGCAAATAAAACTGGTAAAATCTGTATTATTCCATAGCTAATCAATCAGGAACATTAGGTAAGCCCATCACCTAAATGGAGAGGAGGTTACGTGGCGCAGTCTACTTCACTTCTGCACACTTCTGCCCCTGTCATCCGATGACAAATATAGCTTATCGGCTCGCAGGTAGGCTATATCTCATATCGTAGTTAGTAGAAGTATGCCTAGTAGTTTCTGGGTTTGTTTGATAGCGTTAACCTTTACAGTTTTTTTCTTCTGACCTAGTCGGAGAACAGGGAGCTTACCACTCCAGGGCCGAAGTTATCCGTAACTTCGGGGCTAACTCCCTAACACTCTATCTGAAAGTGGTTAGCAAATGAACGAGGATTTTGGTTTTATCTGCGGATTTATTTTTGCATTATTTTGAATATGACTAGCTCCAGTCTCAACAGCACGTCTACTTTTTCCACACGCATCTCAGTTCTAACACACATATCCCCTCTCGCTTTCTCTCTCTCCATCCCTGCGCACAGGGCTCTCTTAAAGGAGCTGCACCATTTTACAACAATTGCATCTACATTTTCATATTGGAATGTTTTGTCAAGTGTAAGCTTAAACTACCGTGATCAATTTAAGTTCCAGTGCCCCCCCTGGAAAGGTGTAATGCCCGTCCGTGAATTTGTGTCTGCCGCCGGGTCTGCCTGCACCCCTGCCCTTCCAGCGAAAATATGTTTTTAAAGCATCGTTTTTCTTGCCTGAAGGCGACCTTAGAGTGATCAGAACAGTGTGGGAGAGAGTCCATGGGACCAACCTGTAAAAGCATGAATTTATGCTGTGAAAACGGACATTTTAACATGGGGGTCTATGGACATTTGCTCCCTTTTGGGACCTGCCCCTAGCGGATTTTCGATGTATTGCAATTTTTCGCATTTCCGGGTAGGCTTCATTGTTCAAATTAGAATGTTGCCGCTTGATATGTACATACCATGTCATGTCTTTAGGCCAGGGTTGGGCAAACTTTTCGAAAATTGGCCGGCGGGCCGCACAACAACCCCCCCACGCCACACGCATAAAAAAATACATTTTTTATAGCCTATAATTTAGTATGAAAAGTATTTGTTTTAAAATATTAATTGCTTAAAAATACTGCTAATTTTATGCTGTTTAACAAATGTATAAATTGTGCACTGTCGCTTTAATTCACGTTTATTTCTCAATGATCTTCTGCCTGCTCCGCTATGGCTAGTGCTGTACCTATACGGCTGGGCCCTCTCACAGTTTTTAAATGGTCAGTAGTGGGAACTACTGTTGCCTTCATGATTTCCTTTTAAAACTTTCTTATAAGAAGCAGATATCAATTATCAACAATCACAAGCCAGCTGGAACCTGCGGCTCTCTCTCCCTCTCGTGAGTGCAGACGTGTTCCCAATTAAATGGATTGCATAATGCTCACGTTAGATCTGCTGCAAAGGAGATAACTAAGAGTTAACTTAGTTTAACATGATGTTATCTCTATTTAACATGATGTTTTGACATTGACATTGTAAACGTTATCTAAGGAGAGTGAAAAGCAGTTTGCAGTAGAGCTAACAAACGTCGTCTCTATCGCAGGAAAAAAATAGCGAGCAGCCTGATAACTAAATGAAATGCTCGGCGGGCCGGATGAAAGTGGGCCGCAGTTTGCCCACCCCTGCTTTAGGCGCATATTGCAAGGGAAAAAGTGCAAATGTGTTAGTACAACTGCCCCTTAGTAAACTTGTGTTCGTAAACACTGTGTTTGTGTTTGTCAGCATGTTCCAGCGGAGCATCCGTGAGATGAAGCGTTTGGAGAATGTGAGCCGCTCACCATGGATCTCTCTCACTACCTCAGTCATCCAGGGCCTCAGTACTATACACGCCTACGACAAGAGAGAGCAGTACATCGAGCAGTAAGAAATCACACACACACACACACACACACACACACACACATCATCATCATCATTAGCTCTTTAATAATCTTACTTCTTTTGATGTCCGGTAATGTGTATCCAAATCTGGGGCCTACACCTCCTTGTATCAATGTATCTACCCCATCTGACTTCAAAGAGCCCAATGGCCTTGGTTTGCTTCATATTTTTCTTTCTGTCACTAATAAACATGCCCCCCTTAGACACTTCATATGAATGTCAGAAGTCTTGATCCACAAATGGATCTAGTCAGGGTTTGGGTCTCTACCTCAGACCCTAATATCTTAGTATTATCGAAGACCTGGTTGAACAAATCTGTTTTGGATTCTTCTATTCAAATTAATGGCTATAACATTTTCCACAGTGACCTTCCAAGCAAGGGTGGTGGTATTGCCATTTATGTTAAAACCAGGTTAGCTGCAGAGTAACAAAATCATTCTCCCTTCCTAATCTCTTAGAGCCAAGTTCAATTCACGTTCACGACGACGAGACGGCACTAATGTCCTGAAACACTAACTAAGACTATCTTAGACTCTCTTCATTTTCGTCTACAAAATGAGAAGACAGAATATCTAGCTGTTACGTTTTCAAAATATTCTGAATGAGTTCATGCTCCTGTAGGCTAGTCTACGTGCTGCTGCTGCAACCCTGTGGCTGCAACACGAAACTACATGGAACAAGAACACCGGAGATTTCTGCCAGAGTTAAGCTAACTACCTAGCTTTATCACACAATGCTACATACCCAGAAGTTGAAGCTTCTCTCATACAAACTAACATCCCCCAGAATGTCCATACGAAAATGTTTAGCATGCAATGTCAACTATTTGACTAGTTACACTGATGATGCAAAGTTTTCTAGCAAGTAAGCTAATATGGAAAGTTCGCTAGCAAGTTAGCTATGGATAAGATGGAGAGTTTGTTTGGGGAATGTGTTGCCTTTGGGCGCATATTGCCATCTAGCGTGGCGGAGTAAAACATTAATACTTGGGTCTACGACAGTGTTTCTCAAACTTTTTCAGACGAAGGACCACCTAACTAACCTGACCCTAGCCAGATGAATTTCGCTCCGCCTAGCTCCACTCATCCATCTGGAACCGATCAATTGAAGTGTTGCTTCAGAAGGCTGGGCCTAATCAAAAAATGCTTGCATATGATTGAATAAGCCACTTGTCCGTCATCTATTGACGTGCTACTTCAACCACTCACATCGAAGCCAACCCGTGAGCTAATAACAGTCTCACAGTCCCTTCTACGCTATGTCACATCTATGAAACTCCCGCCCTGCGTCCTGATTGGCTGTACCATAAAATCGGTTGCAGAAATCACTCTCAATGGAAGAGGTCCCAGATGGATGTGAGTGAAGCTAGGCGGAGCTAAGTGGAACGACATTCATCTGGCGAGAGTCAGGTTACCACGTAACTAACCCTAGCTAAAAAAAAAAGAAAGATTAGACCTACTTCACCAGTATATTAGTCTACACAATAGGCCTACTCACTGAACCACCTTGCTTATTGTCTTTGCACTTTGCTTATTGTGTCAGAGGATTCATATGATTTAAACTGGCATATCTTACATAGACAGTGTTGCAGAACTGTTTGGATTTACATACAAGTTGGTTCAATATTGCAAACAACTCATCTATATTATATTTTACCACGTCTGCTCGCGGACCACTTGGGATAGCTTGCAGACCACCACACTTTGAGAAACACTGGTCTACGAATATCATGACAGTGGTCCAGTCAAATCTTTTACTGTCTATGGTCAAATCCCAGCCGAGCTATAATTGTAGCTTGACTTACCTGTGCATGTAAACATACTGACAAAAAATCAGAATGAGTAATTATAACAGACGAGTAGCTCTGTGGACACACAATATTGTTGGAAAATTGAGATGTGTGAAACACTATTTGACTCAAATGGTAATCAGAAATAATTTGTTATAAAAAAAAAAGACTAAACTGTTTTGACTAAAACTGACTAAGACTAAGATACCTTTAGTTTTCATTTGACTAAAACTAGACTAAAATGACAAAACTTTTAGTCGACTAAAACTTGACTAACAAAAATGATATTTGAATGACTAAATATGACAAAGACTAAAAAGGACATTTCATCACAAGACTAAGACTAAATTAAAAATAGGTGACAAAATTAACACTAAGTCCCTAATAGACCTAACACTCACCAATACACCACAGATATATCCAGCTGTATGTGTATTCTCAAATGACATCAGTGACCATTGTGCAATAGGTTGTGTCAGGGACACCCGGCTTCCTAAAATCGAGCCTTGTAACTTTAGAAGGTTTGTAGAACAGGCCTTTCTACAGGTTTACACAACTGTGACTTATCTAGAATTAGTCTTATTCCCGGACATTAACACTGCCTGGAACTACTTTCATTCAATTTCTGTCACTAATAAACATGCCCCCCTTAGACGCTTCAGTATTAAGGGGCGGGAAAACTCATGGTTTTACCCTTAACTGGCTTCTCTGATTTATGAGAGAAATGTCACATGAGCCTTAGCAAGGAATTTCAACTCTCAGTCTGACTGGACTGACTTCAGTTACCTCAGAAACAAATGTATCGGTAATCATCGCATGAGAAAATGTAAATCTGACTTCTTCCTCCAGTCAGTTTCTAGTAATCTGAATAACCCCTTGAAATCATGGAAAATTATTAAATCTCTAATATGCCCTGTTACTGACACTGCCCTCACCCAACATATTGTACAGGATGCTCAGCAAATCCATCCTGACAAAGCTTCCTATCCATATGTCTCTCCACCTAATAACTGCTTCTCTGGTTTATCTGCCCCTCTGGACAGATAAGGTTTGACTTTGAATGCATCCCCTTTTCTTTTTTAAGGGTCTTAAAGGGGTGATAGAATGATGATATAGGGTATTTTGTGCTGGTTCTTAAGGTCTCTGAATAGGGTGTGTAACATTGGTTGGGCTGAAAATGGCATATGTGCTGTTCTGTGCTAATGCAAGCCTGGTTAAAAGCCCTAGAATGAAACGAGAGGTTTTCTTCCTTTGATGGTATGCTCATGAATATTTAGATGACCTGCGTGCTGATTGGTTGGTTTACAATGCGCGAAGCTCCGGAACAAAGACGCAAACATGGACGACAGCACTCACTGAAACAGCCAAGGTGGAAATACTATGGAGACATAGGTGGTGAACAGCATATTTGAGCCTGAATCAAAGGAAGAATCTGAAATAGAGGAGCAACCAGTCGTCCATAGATTGGAAATGACTACTTCAGAGTGGTAAGTTTTGTCATTTACTTGAGTTTGCCACTCGTAGCCCAGTTAGCTAGCTGTAATACTCGCACGTTAGTGTCGTAGACTAAGCTAAACATTGTATTAGGTTCGTTTTTAGCATTGTAAGCAACAGAAGTTATTCATTTGCACACAAACAAATGTTTTACAACTTGTACCCTTGTGCAATTTTTGTCAAGATGTCCAGTTAGAAACTAGCTGAAAAGTTTGTAGCCCGTCGTGGGCAGTTCAGGCTATGCTGTAGTGAAAGGAGTGCTGCTTGCAAGGAAAGTACTCGTTTTAGTCAGTAAGTATATTCTCCTGGTGAATAGGTCATCTGATTAGGAGTTACATACATTATTGTAGTGGTAATATGCGATCTTACAACAGGACGTCCAGTTAGCTGGGCAGGAGCTCTGTGCAGTTCGTAGGCTATAACGTTATTGCTGAAGTGAAACGAGTAGCCTACTGCTCGCGTCAATGAAAATATTACGTTTGTGTCAGTAGGTCTAATGTACTCGTGTAACTACTATCCTGCTGATTAAGTCATCTGATTATCGAGATTTTTACGTTCTTTCCATGTAGTAATGTATGATCTTACAACGGGACGTCCAGTTAGCTGGGCAGGAGCTCTGTGCAGTTTGTAGCCTATGGCTGAAGTGAAACGAGGTCAACGAAAATATTACTAGGCCAATTTGTGTCAATTCAAAAACACTTATTTATCCCCAAGGGGACATTTACATAGTAGGCTACTTAAAATACAGTAGGTACAGTCAGTGTAATGTAATCTTGTAACTATCCTGCTGACATCTGATTGAGATTATTACCTTCTTTCCCTGTAGTAGCCTAATATGTGATCTTACAACTCTGGTAACTAAAACTGGAGACATTTGCTACTTTGTGCTACCTGCTCATTCAAAATTACAAAATAACAGCAGGGAAATTATGTTTGTTTTTACAGGTTATTAAAAGAATGACCCAGGTTCCTGAGGAGCTGACCTGAATGACCCATCATGGCCTCAATCCGTTGTGCCTCTATAGTCTTTGCAAAATGCAATGAATATTTACTGAGCTGACCATGGCCGTTTGAGAATCAGAGGAATGGAAAGGTGAGGACAATCTGATACAAGTGTTAGCAGTTACAGAATATAAATAAAATATTTTTAACAAATACACATTCGTTATTGGTTCAGCATATTGCAAAAACACAGTTTGATCAACACCACAAAATGATAAACTTTATTTATTTTTTTCAACAATCGTCCAGTGATACTCTGATGTAAAATATAAAAAAATAAATAGTAAAAAATTTGCTTTTCCACCCTGTTCTCGTTGCAGGCAATGAAGTGACTTGGCCTACAGGTCTTTTGTGAGCAGGAGCTGGGGTTTCCTTAGAAGAAGTGTCCGTGTCATGATCCCCTTGTGTGTGGTGCTACGCATATGGAGGGAACTTCCGGATACTTCAGGGCAGTATGTTGGATTCAGACCCCTTTTCGACTGAACCACGTGACACATGTTCAGCAACAGCATCCTCCATGGAAGGTCTGTCTAGCTGAGCACACAAGTCCTGGGGCACAGGAATCCTCTGGACGGCATCCCAATAAGGAAGAGGGTCTTTGATGATCTCGAAGAGGACAAGAAAAAGGACTTATATTGGATACTGTAATACAGTGCATTGTAGGCTATATACTGTACAATAAACAAATTGTATGGCCCTGAACATTGTGCTTTGTTTACAGTACTGATGATGATTGACACCAGTAGCATCAGGTCTAAGACAGCCTGTTGTGTGTGAATCGATAAGTTCTTTTTAGTGCCTATACTGTTGCACATTTTGATTTGTTGTTTGTAATAAAAACATATATTTTTATTAAACTTACAAATTGTTTGGCAAGTCTGTACATAGTTTCTCCTTGGCTGTCTTCTGTTGTGGGGACTCACCATTGTCATTGAAGTGCATGGCTGCTAGATAAAACCTAAACCAAACAACAGAAAGTTGTAACACAAGTGAAAGTCACTTTTGCATGCACACACCAAGCTGTTAACTCACAGCAAAAGCATTTGCTAATATTCTAAGCTCCGCAAGATGCCACGCATCTGTTTGGCATGCTGCCGTTCTTGTAATGTTCTAAAATAAGAACGTGCAAATAAATCCATTGTATCTAGACAACACGGTTTTCAACATATCGACTAGATATCATTTGAATTGATAACAAAGTTGTTTCCACTTCTGACGTCAAAAACGTATGTGTTATATGGGTATGGGTTATATTACAGCTTAGCAACCAAACTATCGTGTTACTCAGCTTCAGTTAGCTACTGTATCTTGCTGAGAACATAACCTGTCAGAGATCTCGACAAACATGCATAGTAAAATGTAGGTTAACATGACAACACAGGTTTTATCCGTGTTGTTTATCCGGAAATGTTGCTGCTGCAGCTGGCGTCTTTAGGGGAAAGTCCGTAGGAGTCGATTGCCGAGTGTGGAGTAACACGCTCTGGAAATTCACAATTTCGTTGCCGTTTTTTTTAAAAAAAAAACATAGTCCAGTATTTCTTTCGAAATTGAAATGAAGTTGTATGGACTGGACTATGTTTTCGGCGACGAAATTGTGAATTTCCAGAGCGTGTTACTCCACACTTGGCAACCGACTCCTACGGACTTTCCCCTAAAGACGCCAGCTGCGGCAGCAACATTTCCGGAAAGGTACTGGCTTGATGAAATTCATTCTGGACTCTCTATCCGACCACATAAAGACCTCGGGATACTTCGGTTTGGCTTTAGGGACCCTCTACTCACTACCACGTAAGTGTAATGTTGTTTGGAACTGTAGAAGAGGTATAAAAATAGCGTTTTGTAGCGGCAAAATGACTTGCCCTGGTCACTTCCAGGCTAACGAGTTTTGACTAAAAACGGTAAAATCAAACTTTCTCAAAACACATCCGAATGACATGATTTTGATGTCAACTCAACGTATGTACTCCCAATCATCCGTAAATTGATCTAAAGTGCATTTTACTCCGGATAATTCCTTTAAGTGAATGACGTGAAAGTGAAAGTAAGACATTCGAAAGGCCAACGAAAGTTAAGGTTGCTTTTGGTAGTACAAATACTTTCACCACAAAAACTGGTGCTCTAAATAGCGATTCTGTTGGCTTTGAAAGGTTCTCTTATTGACGCATTGAACTGCAATTTGGATTAACACCTGCTTTTACAAGGCGGAAGTATTTAGGTGCAGAATAGACGTGCGCTTTCAGGAGCAGTCTTTGTACATACCGCAGAATACATAATTAGGCGCTCTTTACTCTTCCCCTCCCCCTTTTTACGCTAAACTCCCACTTTCCCTTGGATCCTCCCATGAATGCATATGCATGACATGACAAACGCAATCTGCCACTTTCAGCTCCCGCGACAGGCAGTTTTTGCGCTTTTACATCATTGCGGCCTGTTTGTACATACCTCGCAATGATTTTACACGCACATTGCGCCTGAAGTGGGCGTAAAAGCGTTAGTACATCTGGCCCTGTGTATCATGGTGCATTACGCTTCATCACAAATCCCAATGCATGTATGCATCATGACTGTCTTTTTACAAGATGGCTGGTTTTAGTTCTCTTGGTCTCTGTAGATGGTTTCACTAGCCTTCTTCATTTGGAATCACAGTAAATATAGTCTCCGTTCCAATAAAACCCTGCTCATTACCATACCACAAATGGCTCAGAACTGGGAAAGATTGCTTTTATACTCTGCCCCTTGGTGCTGGAACCTCCTTCAAAAATAAACCACTCAGACCACTCAGACATTTTAAACATTTACTTAAGACACTAATGTCATATCACTGCACCTGTTTCACCAATAACCCTCTCCCCTTTTTAGTTTTTGTCTATATATGTATTTGGCTGTTGTTAAATGTAGCTCTTTTTGTTATTTAACCTATTGTTTGTTGTGTCTGGACCTGTCATTGTTTGTCTTTGTTGTATACCTTTCTGTTGTTTTTGTTGTATACCTTCTGTTCTCTTTTTTTCTGTACTTTTGCGAGCCCAGGGCTCCCTTAAAAAAGAGATGTAAGACCTCAATGGGACTCACCTGGTAAAATAAAGGATAAATAAAATAAATCAGCTAAATCACCAAATGTAAATGCTTGTTGTCTATAGTAAAAGGTGTTTTGTGGTGCAGAAGAAAATGGTGTGTGTGTGTGTGTGTTATAGATTCAAACGTATGGTGGACACCAACTCAAACCACTTCCTGCTGTTTAATTGCGGCACGCGGTGGCTGTCCTTCTGGCTGGACTTCATGTCTGCCTTAATCACCCTGACGGTGGCGTTGTTCGTAGTGCTCAGCCCAGACACCATCAGCCCCTCCTTGAAGGGTCTGGCCCTCTCCTACACCATACAGGTGAGCAATACACCATCACTACACAATACAGGTGAGATATACACCATCACTACACCATACTGGTGAGCAATACACCATCACTACACTATACAGGTGAGATATACACCATCACTACACTATACAGGTGAGCTGTACACCATCACTACACCATACAGGTGAGGTATGCACCATCAGTACAGCCTACAGTTGGAATATGTACCATCCTCTCTTTGTTTCTCCTGCCTAAGTACACCCCAGTCATCAAACTTGTGAAACCAACAACAAAAGCCGTTAAGGTCTGGATGGAAAACGCAGACTCCACTCTATAACAACAGTTCCAGCACACTGACTGGAATGTGTTTGCTGCTGACGCCTCGATGGACTCCCATACAAACATTCACACATACACCAACTCTGTCCTGGATTATATCAACAAGTGTGTACAGGGAGTGACTACACATAAAACAGTGAAACTATTCCCTAACCAGAAACCCTGGATGAACAAAGAAGTTTGCCTCCCCCTCAAGGCTAGGGATGCAGCCTTCAGGTCGGGAGACCAGGAGGCCTACAGCTCAGCCAGATCCAACCTGAGGAAAGGAATATCCAGGGCCAAACACACCTACAAGAAAAGGATTGAAGACACTTCAACTTCTCCGACCCCCGGCGTATGTGGCAACTGGCAAGGTCTACATACAGTCACCAACAAATACCCTTGCAACTCTTCCCTTCCCTCCCAGACGAGCTGAACCACTTCTATGCTCGATTTGACCGAGAAAACAAGGAGGCAGCCTTTAAGTCAGCTGTTTCAGCGGACGAGGACATACTCCAATTTTCCACCTCAGAGGTCTGCGACATCCTGGGCAGAGTGAATGCTCGGAAAGCTGCTCGGAAGGAGTCCCCGGACGTGTGTTGCGAGCCTGCTCGGAGCAGTTGGCTGGTGTCTTCACCAACATCTTTAACATGTCTCTGGCCCACTCAACAGTCCCCCACAGTTTTAAATCTGCCACTATTGCTCCGGTGCCTAAATAGTCCACAGCCAAAGAGCTGAACGACTTCCGCCCGGTTACACTGACACCCATTATTGCGAAATGCTTTAAAAGGCTGGTCCTCTCACAGCTGAAATCATTTCTGCCTGTTACACTGGACCCGTATCAATTTGCGTACCGACGCAACAGATCAACAGAGGATGTCATCTCCACTGCGCTCCATCTGGCACTCACCAATCTGGACAGTCCCAATACATATGTTAGAATGCTGTTCATTGACTTCAGTTCAGCATTCAACACTGTGATCCCATCCAAGCTGATCTCCAAGCTAGGCCAGCTTGGCATCAGCAACACACTTTGCAACTGGATTATGGACTTCCTTACTAACAGACCCCAGACTCTCCTCCACCATCACTCTGAACACTGGCGTGCTGCAGGGCTGTGTGTTGAGCCCTCTGCTCTACTCCCTCTTCACCCACGACTGCGCCCCTGTTTATGGCTCCAATGCTATAATCAAGTTCACAGATGACACCACAGTGGTGGGCCTGATCAGAGAGGTTGATGAAACAGCATATAGAGATGAGATTCAACACCTACTGTAGCTATGTGGTGCAAAAACAATAACCTGGCACTCAATACCCAGAAGACCAAGGAGATCATTGTGGATTTCAGGAGAGATTTCAAGAGCAGGGCACACATCCCCCTCCACATCAGCAGTGCTGTACCTGTACTCTGCTAAATGACAATAAAGTTGAATCTAATCTAATCCAATCAGGTCACCAAGGAGGTCAGCAGGTTTAGCACTGCCCTCTGGTAAATCATGAGGTGTGTCCTGCCAGACTGGTTTTACCACTGTGGAACTGATCCAAACACTTTAAAGCTCTAAACGTTTAACTACCATCTGAAGCTGTACATTATAGCTACTGGCTCTGGTCCAATCTGAGAGATTAGGGGTAGAGGGGTAGCTCTCTTTCAGGAGTTAAGGCAGTGGGGTACTTCTTTATCAGGAGTTTGAGGTAGTTCTCTTTCAGGACTTTGGGGCAGTGGGATAGTTCTCTATCGGGAATTTGGGGCAGTGGGGTAGTTCTCTATCAGGACTTTGGGGCAGTGGGGTAGTTCTCTATCGGGAGTTTGGGGCAGTGAGGTAGTTCTCTATTGGGAGTTTGGGCTTTATCTGTTCAAGGGTATTGTGGGAAAGGGGCTTAATGGATAAATCCGGCCGAGGTAACCAAGTACTGTTGGTACGAAAAACCCCCGAAAACAATCCGTTTTACCTAGCTCGAGTTGCTACAGTCAGCAGCTAACGCAGCTACAGCGCTACACTCTGGGGGCATGTCTGTGAGCTCCCATGTACTGTAGCTGCCTGGCTGTGCCTGACTCCCCCCCCCCCCCCCTCTCTCTCCCTCTCCCCCCTCTCTACCTCTCTCCCTCAATCTTTCTCTTTCAGCTCACGGGAATGTTGCAGTACGTTGTTAGGTTGTCTACGGAACTGGAGGCCAAATTCACCTCCGTTGAACGTCTGATGGAGTACATCACGGTATGACCCCCCCCATCTCTATCATCAGTAGGTCACAGTGTATCCATGAGCATTTTTTCATTCTCTCATCTCTCTTTCTGTCTCTCCTTCCCCCTCTCTAATCTCATCTGATACATCATAAGGGCAAAAATGCCTCACCACATGTTTCATATTCACTGTATTGGAATATTATGCAATTATATATGCCATAGTTGTATTTTGAATGGGAAAAGAGGGACTCTTTCACACAATGGATCTGATTCAGTTTGGACACTGTGGCTCTAGTTTTGGACAAACACCATTAAACATGCCAGAAGCTAATGTAACGCCACTATAACTAATATATTTCTGTGTGTGTGTGTATCTGTGTGTGTAGGGTTGTGTATCAGAGGCTCCTCGGCGGGTGAAGGGGGTTAACATTCCGGAAGGTTGGCCCCAACAAGGTTCCATCACCTTCAAGGACTACAGCATGCGTTACCGTGACAACACACCCATCGTGCTCAATAGTCTACACTTCACCATCAAGGGAAAAGAGAAGCTCGGCATTGTGGGAAGGACTGGATCTGGTACACCTTAACTTACAGAACTTAACTTACGACTACTCACAAATACACACACACACACACACACACTGCTGTTGCTGTTATGTGTGTGATGTGGTTTTATGTGTGTGATACTGATGTGAAATTCTTATGTGTGTGTGTGTTTGTGTGCGTTTTTTTCTTGTAGGCAAGTCGTCTCTGGGCGTGGCGTTGTTCCGCCTGTCTGAGCCAGCAGGGGGCACTATGTTGATAGACGATGTGAACACCAGTTCCATCGGCCTGCAGGACCTCAGGAGTCAGCTGTCCGTCATCCCACAGGACCCAGTGCTCTTCATAGGAACAGTCAGGTAGGACACTCTCACACACACACACACAACTCAGACAAACACATATAAACTTTCAGTCATACCACACCCAGTGCTCTTTATTGGAGGAGGTTCATAGGAACAGTCAGGTAGGACACACACACACACACACTTTTATTTTGCTGCCTTTGTACAGCATTATGTAACTAATGGCACGTTCCAGTTGTCTCGTAAAACGACTAGTTATTCGGAATGATGTCACATTATTATGCATTTACATTGTACATTTATTAATCTACATTTTTTCCAAAGCAACTTAAATATGTCAATTATATTATATTAAGGGCCATTGGGTTTAAGTGCCTTGCTCAAGGGCACAACGGTAGATGCTGGGAATTGAACCCACAACTTTTCAGTCTACTGCATGCTTGCTAGTATGCTAGCTAGTTCATGTAAAAATCTGAGCTGGTTGTGTTCCAGTTGTCAACAAGTTGTGAAAACAAAATGCTACATTTGTTCGACTGTTAGCAATTTATTGTTACCAGATATAGCAATGGCAGTTTGTAATGAAGCATTAAATAGTATTTTACACAAACGTCATAGCAACTGCATTTCATTGGCTTTGTACCTGTACTCTGCTAAATGACAATAAAGTTGAATCTAATCTAATCTAATCTAAACATGGCGACAGATAAAGGGTTGGACACTATTGTTTCTACGACTGATTTAATGTGAGACAAATTGGACAGAACTGAAACCGATATCGACGGGTCGCATTTACTGTTCTTGGAAATTTGAACTTGGGTTATTCTGACTTCGACCAAGCTGAGGAGTCGGGATAGAACTTCAGGGGCGTTCCTTTTGCAACTTTCTGTTGCAAACAACTCTGTGACCAACTCGGGTGGACAAATGGATTATGGCATTGGCATTACATTACATGGCATTACATTACATTACATTACATTTGGCTGACACATTTTTAACCAAAGCGACTAACAACATGGAAAACAGTTTACGTTTTAAAGCAATTCTTTCAACAATTTTAGGACAATTTATAAATGGTAGAGTACAGTAAGAATAAGTGCATCAGTGAGTGCTGTTACTACACACACAAACTGCCATCTGTCCTCTCTCCTCTTACCCTGCTTGTGTGCTTCTCTGTGGGTGTATCCTGCAGGTATAACCTGGACCCGTTTGATAAGTACAGCGATGAGGAGATCTGGCAGGCACTGGAGAAGACCTACATGAAACCCACGGTACGCCTCCCTACTGCTGGTGATAACAACAGCTTGTGTAGACTATGAAATGGCCCTCAGTTTCTGGGCCAAAGGGGTGCTGTACTAGCCTGAGCACCTTCTACACGTTTGTAGAATCCCATTTTACATCTTAAAGATGGCAGTGGTGGTTTTGCTATTCAGTAGCCTAAAATATGCTAATATGACTAACAAGGTTAACTAGGCTGCATGGCTAAAAAGGTTACCTAGACTAACATCAGAGAGGGTTAAAGCAAAGCTAGTAATCAAGGATCTTTGCTAACATGTTCCGAGCCTCATACCTACTCTTCAGAAAACCTTTGGGTGATGTCACAGACATTTCAAAAGGCTTGAAAGTGGTCAGAGAAGTCCTACTATAAATGTAAAAATCATTGAGTATGAGCAAATGCTTATGAAGGGGGTCAATTTATTCATCTAATCTGCATATTATGACATCACAGGATGGCAACCACCTTGTATTATGCACCTTATGTAAAACAGGAAAACAATCAAATGTAAACCAAAATTAGTAAACTATAACCACAAAGCAGGCTAATAAATCTGTTCCTATCTCGGGTGACTGTAGTTCTTCAGAGCCCTATTCTTTACTACCTCTGCAGTCTGTACCACATCCATTACGAACACTATGATCACATTTACCACTACCACCTCCAACTATGTTGGACAAATGGTCAAAATAAACATGTGTATGCTTAGTGGACACTGTCGTGCAAAGCAAATACGCACCTCCATTCAAAGACGCACCATGACTATAGGTATGTTTTATCCAAACTATTATGTGTGTGTGTGTGTGTGTGTGTGTGACAGATTACAAAGCTCCCTGAGGGTCTTGGGGCCCCGGTGGTGGAAAATGGAGAAAACTTCTCAGTGGGGGAGAGACAGCTGCTGTGTATGGCCAGAGCACTGCTGAGGAACTCTAGAGTAAGAACACACACACACACATACACACACACACACAATGGTGTTTTAAGCCCCCAACGTCATCTTTCAGGCAGCCCTGCCACCGTTGACTTCAAGGAAAATTCCGGTTTTTAGCACTTTTTTGAAAACGAACGTTAAGGGTTGTTTTAGGACATGTTTGAGTAGCCTACTACAGTATGCCCATTGCCAGCCACCCTGAGAAACGAGTCAGAAAAGTCGAGACAGGACCAATCGTCAAAATTTCGGTGTCCACCACTCTAGTTCATCCAAAACAAACCAGAAAAGGGCCGGAATTTTCCTTTAAAGGCACCTAATCCTAACCTTAACCCCTAACCCTAGCGTCTTCCAGGCAGCGCTGCCTTGAAGACAACGTTGGGGGCTTAAAACACCAAGAAACCACACACACACACACACAAGCGTGCGTGTACACACACACACACACACACACACACTGACAGTGTTTTCCTCATCAGATCATCTTGCTGGATGAGGCCACGGCCTCTATTGACTCGGAGACGGACTCTCTGGTGCAGCAGACCATCCGGGAGGCCTTCAGGGACTGTACCGTCCTCACCATCGCCCACCGCATCAACACCGTCTTACAGAGTGACCGCATCCTCGTCATGGACAATGGACAGGTACACACACACTCACCACTTGCGTAACTATAGGGACTGCAGAGGGTGCAATCGCACTCGCAGACTGACAAAGCCTATTGTTTTGTGACGCAGCTAAACACTGCGCTGGGGTCTTGTTTCGCCCTGAAGGGACTTATTTTCCCATAATGACCGGCGTTCTATACATTATCCCGCTTATTATACGGCTACTTGCCAAAACGAAAAAATAAACTCCACGATATGTCTCTTTACACTTAATTGTTACCGTTTCGTCGTGGCTTTTGCTGAGAAACAAATAGTTCGCAACACACGCTGAACTTGAATCAAACATTCTTTAGAACACAGCTGATCAACCGTCTGCTTTCACTTTTGAATGAAGTTCCAATGCAAGAAGTGACCGGAATACTTGCGGAGTGATATGATCAGCAGCACAAAACCCGTTGCCATTGACAGCGGTAATTATATGTTTGCAGCGGTAATTACATGAATTTATTTTACCGTAGAACGTTGGGAAATCACATTCAAGTCAATGGAGCGTTCTACTAGCATTGTGAAGAGCCGTATAATAAATCTATGTAAAGCAGGTAGAAAGTACAGAAACAAATTTATAACACCCATGCGCACGGGAGAACCCCCTCTGATGTATTACAGGAGTCCTTTAAAGACAGCGTAATCATGTAATCAGCTGTGTTATAACAGTGCTCTCCTCTTGTTATAAACATGTAATCAGCTGTGTTATAACAGTGCTGTCCTCTTTTTATAAACATGTCATAAGCTGTGTTATAACAGTGCTGTCCTCTTGTGTCAGGTGGCAGAACTGGATCCTCCAGAGGTTCTGTTGCAGCGGCCAGACTCTCTGTTCTCCTCCCTACTGGCAGCAGCCAACCAGGTCAACACGTGATGATGGACACACACACACACACACACACACACATGAGACCTGAACACACACACACACACTTACATGCACACACACCTACACATACACGCATATAATTACATACATATACATGCATACATGACATACAAACACACTCACACAAAGTTGGCGTTGTCATGGAGATGGCATAGAGCAGAGGTCACGTGCTTCTGGACCTATGTGTGTTTTCACCATTTAAAGGGCCCTGATAGCTGTTTGGATGACTTTATAATGTGTATTGTAAATTATTTATTTGATTTTATATGTGTATTAATATAAAAAGCACTGCACATACACACATGCACACTCACAGAATTATGCGCACACACACATGCACACACAGACGGGTGTCCCCTGGGCTTTGGAAGCCAGGGTCAGCAGAGACAGAGACACAGCCAGGACATCTGCAGAGAAGAAAAGACGATGACGGACACAGGCAGGATGTCGACTCCACAGAGAAATGACAGATGGAGGCAGGGCTGGAGGCCAAGAGCAACAGAGCAGGAAACCTCGAGGAAATTATTTTGTAATATGACTATATCACTATTATTATGATTCAACTGTTGAAATGTGCCATTTTTATGAAATAAATGTTTAAATTGTTGACAAAATGGGGGGAAAAAATGTTTGTTGTGAAATCACCAATATGTCAACATGTCAGGGTATTGCTTATCATGACCTGCAGAAGTCTCCTGCAGGGCTGTAGTAGAGGCTAAACGCACATAAACTCTGTTTACCTACCTGCTGAATTTCAGAAATGGTGTATACGCACCTCTAAATTGTACATATGCACCTCTAGATCACATTTATCCACTTCTAAATAGCTAATCGTTCTTAAGCCATTCTAAATTAAGCTTATGTCATTTTACAATTGTCTATTGTTTTGTATTGTTAATACATGTTCCTGCACAAAGTGCAGTTTATCCAATGTTGGTTCTCTCTTTATTGTGATTGAATAATCTTTATATTATTCCTTCTGGAGTCTGTTGAACTATGAGTTTGGATTCATTGAATAGTGATTGTGTGGCCTATGATGGAGACCCTGCAATACCCCTGGTGCAATGATGTGGTCAGGATCCATATATGCCATGATCCACCTTACCAGTGACCATGGTGTGGTCCACTTGATCACATACTTTATAGTTTACCCACAACTTTTTATTATCACACACACACAAACCCCTGGTCACCTGTGGTGGTAATTTTGATACCACAGATGAATGAAGACCCAGTCAATGGTATTTTCATAATTTTGCGTTTTATTTACAATGATCGCATCAAGGGCAAGACATCATGGCTTCACATACAGTAAAGGTCCACCAGCTACTCTTAACTAAACAAGTCAGGGTTTTAGTATCCTTTCAGGTTGACATGAGACAGTGCTGGTCATTCCATCTTACCATGACCACACTGAAGCGCCAACCTGGCAGTCTCGCCATATTATAGGCTACATACTTGCCAATGGTAGAAAGGGGGTGACACCTCGTTTCCACCCAGTTTTGTGTATGATCATGAAGACGCTGTCACCCAGCCATTCCTATGGGAACCTCTGTGAGGTCACCCTGCCATTTCTATGGGAACCTCTGTGAGGTCACCCAACCATGTGAGGCAAGCACATCGAACCTCTGTGAGGTGGCTCAACAGGTAGATCTATTGATAGGCTAAACTCATTTTTCAGGCATCTGACCGACCGGGTTGACACTTCAGCGTGAGAAATCGGGGGTGTGGCATGTGAAACTAATCAAATGCGTGAGAGTTGGCAGCTCTGCAATGCACAATGACAAAGAAAATAGGTAGGCTTCCTAATTCCGAATTAATTTGATATAATAAATACAACACATTGGGCTTGGCAAGAAATTTGGCAATACTTTCACACAAGTGATGGCACCCCTGGCTCCACTATATATATGTATGTTGCTATGGTTACAATAAAGCACTACTTGACTTGGCTGTTAGGCCTACCTGTCCACTGGTTTAGCCTAGTCTGTTATCTGTTGGCTGACTTAGACTAGTAACCATAGTAATGGTGCTCTTGCACGGTCCGTCTCCGTCAGCGGATCCCATTCACGCCTGTGTGCAAATGTCCTGACAGAGTTATCAAGTGAGAAAAACAATACAGCAAGAATGGCATGTTGGCACAGAATACTTACCAAAAGTTTCACTCCAACTCAAAGCACTCGTCACGTTCTATGGTCAGTCGTCGGCACAGAATACTTACCAAAAGCTGCACTCCAACTCAAAGCTCTCGTCACGTTCTGTGGTCAGTCATCATTTTCTAGGCGCAGCTACCAGATTAGTTAACACGTTTCATTGCTTTTACGTCACGTCTATGTCACTAAATTGTGCTTGGGAAAGGTAAGGCAAAGCAAAGCAAGGCATGGCAAGGCAAGTTTATTTATACAGCGCATTTCATACACGGGGCAATTCCATGTGCTTTACAAAAGCAAATAAATCCACAAAAGGTCAATATAAAAAAATGCAACACAGATAGTAAAGATCACAGTGTTTTGCATAAAGCACAATCCGTGTGTTGCTGCTGATTTGGAAGTGTAATTCAAATAGTGCATGTGTGTATGTTTGTTTCAGTGTCTCTCTTTGGCATATATGTCAGCTGTATATCCAAGTGTTATGACTTATTTCACTGTGTGTGTATGAGTTTTTATGAAATAAAAGTCATAATGAGCCAAATTCTGCAAAAAGTATATAAGTGTTGCACGGTGTACCAATACTAGAAAGGTATCACACAATGCCCTCATGCAAAAAACGATTTCGCGGATAGTGAAGGCACGCCATTAGGTACACTGAGGCCCATCTGTAAAATATGTTTCTCCTCCCCCAGAAAATTTTTCATTTGTTTGATGTGATTTCCTGTATTCTGGTGCATTTTGGGGATGGCCAATACTAAATTCAAACAGATTCATAGCCTACATCCTGATTTGTTGATATTGAGGTAATGATTCCATGCAAAGGCTTGGGCTTCAGGGCCCCCCTGACCCCTTGGGCCCCTGGGAATGGGCCCGGTAGGCCCTTGCAGTAATCCATCCCTGATGTAATGTATGAATGCACACACAGATATATTGCAACAGGTAATGGTGTATCTGATAAAGAACTGAGTGGTTGAAACATACTTATTAAATCACAGAAAGGCCAATGGTAGCCTACATCAGATGGCCTAATACAGGGCCGTAGTCACCATAGACTTTGGGGGGGACGTGTCCCCCCCCCCCCCCCCCAATATTCAGACGTGACCAAAATGTCCCCCCCAATATTCGGACATAGAAAAATAAATAAAGAAAAAAACGCTATAGGCTTACAGGAAACCAACCTACACTGAGTGGTTTGTCCTGGAGGTTTTGCGTTTATCGTTTGAGGCGTGCGCTATCAAAAGCTTCCTGCACCCTGCTGCGGTGCGGGCTGTCACAATATCGCAAAAGATACCGGTACAATTCTCACAAAACTTGTTGAAAAGGTGTAGCACTGTCTAAGGAAACCCCATTCATTTTTGAAGCTGATCAGACTCAAAGGAAACTTTGAAGCAATTCCATATTGTAGCCTATTTTCTTGCAATGATAGCGAAAGTGAAAAAGCGAAAGTGTCCTTTTATTTGAAATTGTGCGTGCCTGTGTCATTCATTTGATTCATTTTGTGATATTAATCAAAACAATTTTTGACATAGAAAGCTTAACATGTATCGATTCCTGAGACTCAGCTTTCAAACGAGGTATATTATGACTGGTGCTTCATGCTGTTGGAGCCGCCACTTAACTCAATAAAAATAATAAACATGTAAGAAGTTTAAACCTGCACACTACCAAAGTGCACCAAATTACACACAAATGACTCCGTACACATGGAGGTCTGCGTCCTTTCTTCTCCAGGTATTTTAAGATTTTGCCGGAATATTTATGGCAGGTTTTGTATCGCAGTCATAATTTTGGTATTGTGATAACACAAGTGTGTAAGCAATAGGCAAAAACGAATAATTAAAAAGTAAAGTACACAAAATAGAATAATTAAAAGACCTTAAAAAACATTAAAATACAGGGTGCAGTCAATATGTGGAAGGGTCTGGAGGATGTTTGTGTGTGTGTCCATCATCACGTGTTGACCTGGTTGGCTGCTGCCAGTAGGGAGGAGAACAGAGAGTCTGGCCGCTGCAACAGAACCTCTGGAGGATCCAGTTCTGCCACCTGACACAAGAGGACAGCACTGTTATAACACAGCTTATGACATGTTTATAACAAGAGGACAGCAATGTTATAGCCAGGGCCGGCGGAAGGCAATCCTGCGCCCTGGGCGAAACAGGAATATGTCGCCCCCATGTTCATAGACTGTGTGCCACTTTTGACTGTGTGCTACCTTCGCAGAAGCCCCTGGCTGCAGTGTGCAGATCGGGGCTCGTTTCAATGTGTGGGGGAGCTCAACGTTGCTGCTTTCCAGTGCTACTGGACCACACAGAAAAATAAAAGTTGCGGGACAATTGCGACCAGGCCTCACAGAAGAAAATGGTAGCCTACAATTAAGCAAGGCTTTCACGTAACATAAACATATTATTATTACAGGCTATTACACAGAAATCGGACTACCTATTTAATATGATGCCGTCTGTTAGGTGTGTATTTAAACAGGACATTAGGAACAGGCTGAAGATCAGCACCCATATGTGGGAGAAAAGTTTTTCAACCTGTGCACTTTTCTGTATTCTGCAGCACTAGGCTTTGAACGTCTCATTCATGACTGTTATTTAATTTAACCGATATCACTGAAAATGAATTACTTGCTGCTCCCGCATTTAAACCGTCTATGTCATTATTTGAATATGAATGTGTTTTCAATGTTGTAGCCTATAGCTTGCCACGCTGTGGCACCCCGGTAGTTTGGCGCCCAGAATGCCCATGCCTTCCACCGGCCCTGGTTATAACACAGCTGATTACATGATGCTTATAACAAGAGGACAGCAGTGTTATAACACATACAACTATGCTCAGTATCCTGAATTTTGCATGGCAGTTAAAATAAAGTTTAAAACATCTTGTATCTGTCCGTTGTCCATGTGGAGGACGCAGTCACTTTGTAGGACGTGTTGATGTGATGGGATAGTGCCGTGTGTTCTAGAGCCGACCGATATGGGATTTTGAAGGCCGATACTGATTTCAATATTTGAGTTTTTTTAAAAACGATATATTGGCCGATAGTCATTTTTAACAAACACAATCTAAAAATGTTCTCCCATAAAAAGGTTCTGATCAAGGTGGGGCATTATGTATTTGAATAGGCCTAACTATATATTTTTTAAGAAATAAAAGAGTGTCTGGTCTTTGTTCTGTGATAACCACATTGCCACAATCTACAATCTACCCAATCTATGTGTGTGTGTGTGTGTGTGTGTGTGTGTGTGTACCTGTCCATTGTCCATGACGAGGATGCGGTCACTTTGTAAGACTGTGTTGATGCGGTGGGCGATGGTGAGGACGGTACAGTCCCTGAAGGCCTCCCGGATGGTCTGCTGCACCAGAGAGTCCGTCTCCGAGTCAATAGAGGCCGTGGCCTCATCCAGCAAGATGATCTGAGGAGGAAAACACTGTCAGTGCTTGTGTGTGCGTGTGTGTGTGTGTGTGTGTGTGTGTGTGTGTGTGTGAGTATGTGTGTGTGTGTGTGTGTGTGAGTATGTGTGTGTGTGTGTTCTTACTCTAGAGTTCCTCAGCAGTGCTCTGGCCATACACAGCAGCTGTCTCTCCCCCACTGAGAAGTTTTCTCCATTTTCCACCACTGGAGCCTCTAGACCCTCAGGGAGCTGTGAAATCTGAGACACACACACACACACACACACACATTTCTTACCTCATTATCATTATAACCATTATGGACAGTCATGTACCAAGGGAAAAACACAGGGTCTATTCTGTGGTCTTTTGTCTCTGCACATGCTCCCACTAGGTCTAGGACATCTTATTATATGGTTATGCATGATTACTTCCAAATGTATGTACAGTATTTTTAAAACATTGCTATATAGGAATACTCAATGAGTGCATTGTGGGTATGAAATACTGTATGACTCACAGGAAATTCTAGTTCTAAATTAAATGTTGGCAAGAGGTTGTTTTGTTTGGCCCTGCCACACTATCCAAGAACCTGAAGGATAACTTGGGCTCTCTAAGCCACTTTAATAAAACAGGTAAAACACCTTTGACACAGTTGATATTTGATAAGCACATCAATGCTGTGGCTATTGCTTCCTGCTTGGGAAATCTCCTGACTATTTTTTTTTTTTAAACATTAGATCTTGGGAAAGCCATACATTCATTTGTCACATGTAGACTGGAGTGCTGCAATGATCTGTGAACAGGAGTGAGCAAATAATTAGCTTTTTTATAACGAGCTTGGCTCAGTATAATGCAGCGAGCAGGAATTGAACCCCGGTCTTCTGCGTCATAGAGTGACCTGTTACTGACAGTCCTATCCGTGTTCTCGAAGAAAATGTTCATATTGATTCTATATTCCGATAATGTTCTATATCATACCAGCTATGCTTTTTACAAATATGTTTCTGATGGAAAAGCCAAATTGCAAGGCTGGTTTTCTGCCTGCGAAGTTGTACCAGCCATGCTAGCTGCACGATTTGGCTTGTTACACGGAGGCTTCTTTCCCCTACTCAGTGCTTGGCTTCCCTTTTTTCATGATCATTCCTCTTTCCCCTCTACTATTTAGTGTTGTTATTACTATGATTGTTACTGTGTGTACTGCAGTAAAGGGGAATTCTGGCCATTTCTGACATAGATATCCATTTCTCGAGGTCACCGAGTATTGTCAGTACGAGAAAAAAAAAAACACTGGAAAACCAAAGCAAGTCAGGGAGCCGTGGTTATTTCAGGCAAAACTTGCTAACCAATGACGGGACTCAATAGAGCTGTGAACCAATTGAAGATGACATTTCATCGTCATCAGCAGCTGAGAGACGTACCGTGGGTTTCATGTAGGTCTTCTCCACCGCCTGCCAGATCTCCTCATCACTGTACTTATCAAACGGGTCCAGGTTATACCTGCAAGACACACACGCACACACACACATACAAACACACACACAGACACACACACAGGCAACAAACTGTTATCTGTCCTCTCTATCTCTCTTCTTATCCTGTTTGTGGTTCTCACTCTATGTGTGTGTGTGTGTGTGTGTGTGTGTGTGTGTGTGTGTAAGTGTCCTACCTGACTGTTCCTATGAAGAGCACTGGGTCCTGTGGGATGACGGACAGCTGACTCCTGAGGTCCTGCAGGCCGATGGAACTGGTGTTCACATCGTCTATCAACATAGTGCCCCCTGCTGGCTCAGACAGGCGGAACAACGCCACGCCCAGAGACGACTTACCTACAAGCAACCACACACACACACACCAGCATCACACACAAACACACACACACACACATACACACAGACACACACACATCTGTTTATAGATAATATAGCATATATAATTATTATATCTTTCATTACTTTGTTCATAGATGTACTTAGCTGTTATTACTTTACACTTAGTTTAATCTGCAGTGAGTTTATAGATACAGTATGTAGTTATATCGGCTTAATTACTGTGATTACTATTACAGCTGGCCTTTAAAGCAATGGGATATTTAAATATTGGGAACTTAAATGTCGGGTAGATGTTGCAGTAGATGTTACAGTAAATGGTCAACCACATATTGTTAATATGTGGTTGACCATTTGTATATGTTTGAGAGACAGAAAGAAAGAGTGTGTATGTGTGTGAGTGTGTTTGAGTTGTTAGTTAAGTTGTACCAGATCCAGTCCTTCCCACAATGCCGAGCTTCTCTTTGGGCTTGACGGTGAAGCGTAGACTATTGAGCACGATGGGTGTGTTGTCACGGTAACGCATGCTGTAGTCCTTGAAAGTGATGGAACCTTGTTGGGGCCAACCTTCCGGAATGTGAACCCCCTTCACAAGTCGAGGAGCCTCCGATACACAACCCTACACACACACACAGAGATCAAAATTAACTTTTTGGCCTACCAGCCAAAGTGGCTAGTAGATAAAAAAAAAAAATAATAATCCTGGGCAGACATATTTTTTACCGATCAAAAGTAAACAAAGCTTTTCATAACTATTTTTTAAAGTAGCCTATCATTAGCTTATTATGGGCTCTGTGCACTAGCTTACTTGAAGTCGGCAAGCCAGTTTCCTTTTCTTTGACATTGCTGTCAACACACACCTGAAAAAGTGTGCTCACTGAAAATCCTTCCCCCCTTTATTTTGTGCAGCCACTGAATGTAGGCTAGTGTTTTTAGGAAAAAGGTGAAAGCTAAAATCGCATTTATAACGACTTGAAGCCGAGCAGAAGGGCACATAGCAGTGTTCCTTAGAGCCGCCCATGGACATTAAGACTCAGGTACATTGGATTTCTTATGTTTTGGTACAACTAAAGCACTCATCTTCAGGTGCTTGTTGACAGGAAACTGGTTTGCCGACTTTAAGTAAGCTGGTGCACAGAGCCCATACAGCTTTTCAGAACACTGCAGAGGTTCACACGTTCGGCTGCAAGTTCCATTCAAATGAACGGGCCTTCCCGTAGGTCCAATAATTTTGTAGCCATTAGATAGTCTTGAAGCGAGCAAATGAATTACGTGCCTCTATCTAATCAAGGACCTCTGCTATAATGACCACTGCGAAAATATGACAGTGGCAACGGGTTTTGAGCTATGAATCACGTCTTTCATATCATTGTGGAATTTCACCAATAAATTGTTCATTACTCGAGAGTTGGTGAGGGTTTAATGAAACCATATGTCACAATCTACATAAACAAAGTGTTTATGGTCATTTTGAGCCTTATAGTGTAATTTGTTAGTGTTTCAACTCATGCAGCCACCACTGCCTGGTAGACATTAGCATACATGAATACAAAGAGAACAGAGATAAAGAGAGAGGAATACCGTGATGTACTCCATCTGCCTCTCAACAGAGGTAAATCTGGCCTCTACTTCTGAAGACAACGTCACCATGTAGAACAGCAATACAGTGAGCTACAGGAGAAAAATGGAGAGGTAAGTCAAAGTAGCATTGACCATTCACAAGTCCCAACCCTTTTAGTTACTGTTGCAATATCTGACAGATTACAGAATGTTCACCTCTGTCATGCTCACATCAACAATGTGCGTAACACCAACATGGAGTAGACTACATCGCAAGGGAAAATTAGTGATCTAATTAAATACTTGTTGTGTTGCCATGGAGGCTGAAAGGGTTATAGTACGATGACTACAAGACGCAACTATTAACTGAACCAATGCAGAGCACCCAGATCCTGCAAAACCCCATTGACTCATTCTAAAACACAATCCACAACCACCTTAACTATGAGAGAATGCTCTGGCACTGTTGAATACCCGGTAAGTTAACTCTTTCAATTACCGGTACTGTTGGAATATTTATGGTTTGTAAAGCCAGTTAACTCAGTCAACACATTATTTCATCAGCCTAATACAATGAATGCAACAAACAAGTCCAATAAATCTGTGTGTTTACCATGAGCTGATTTGTTTTTCTTGTAATTAGTTAGTTAAAAAAGAATAGATAGCTGCAGCCCTAGTGTATAGTTCACCTATAGTAGTTTACCTATAGATGTAGTAAAGGTGTACAGCTCACCTGTATGGTGTAGTGATGGTGCATACCTCACCTGTATGGTGTAGTGATGGTGTAGTGATGGTGTATATCTCACCTGTATGGTGTAGTGATGGTGTATATTGCTCACCTGTCTGGTGTAGTGGTGTATATTGCTCACCTGTATGGTGTAGTGATGGTGTATATTGCTCACCTGTCTGCTGTGGTGATGGTGTATTGCTCACCTGTATGATGTAGTGATGGTGTATATATCACCTGTATGGTGTAGTGATGGTGTATATTGCTCACCTGTATGGTGTAGTGATGGTGTATTGCTCACCTCTATAGTATAGGTGAGGGCCAGGCCCTTCAAGGAGGGGCTGATGGTGTCTGGGCTGAGCACTACGAACAGCGCCACCGCCAGGATGACTGAGGAAGACATTAAGCTCAACCGGAAATAAAGCCAGCGCATGCCACATTGAAACAGCAGGAAGTGGTTCGAATTGGTGTCCACCATGTGTTCAAATCTATAAAGAAAAAACAGAAAAAAACACACACACACACACACACACACACACACAGCAAAAGACACAGACACACAGATTTAGCTTAGGTCTCTGTCGAAACTTGCTGATTGAAGCACTCCTCTATCTTGTGTCTTGGCGTACATGGCACCAAGGCTGTGTATGTGTGTGTGTGTGTGTGTGTGTGCGTGTGTACCAGGGGCGCCTTAATACCACCTGAGGCCCCTGGGCTATATGTTTTTAAGTCCCATCCCCCCCCCCAAACCGCAAATATTAATTATGATACCCGGCCCGCGATCTGACCCGCCTATTTACATAACGTGCACTTTTGGTTGATATAGCCTAACATGCAGTGTAGCCTATCATTATTGAGCCTATGTAAAACATTTACATAAACAGGAACAGAAAGCCCTTAATCACGTCAGCCTACCCATGACATCGCTTATCAAAAAGGTTAGCCTACTGCACGAAAACAACAGCGTTGAACTTTTACAACACTATAGGCTAAGTTAAAAGATGGGTTACACATATGGACGTTTCAAGCTTTTCAAAAGTGCATGTGTTTGTCGTGTCTGGGGGGTTCCCCAGGAGGTTTTTTGAAATTCTGTCTACTTAACACACCATTCTAACACAGATTGGGAGGGACAGAAATACTATGTGACGTGAACATTGGCTATATGCATTATCACTACACTTCCCAACATGGAGACATATCTCACGTTAACAATCAGAAAACATAACATAGGATATTATTTGTGCGAATATGGGTTAGCACAAACTTAGCTTTTGGTGAACGGAGATGCAGATCACTAATTAATTTCTTTGCGCAACAGCCCATGTTCTGCATTCACTCCAGTGAGACAAGTGAAATAGGCCTACATGTTTTTAAAGCCGTTTCATTGCCAGGCTATTTGCTACGATATTTACCTGCTATGCCTTCTGTTTTCATGGACAGTTACAGGAATCCACGTCATTCGTTTATCGTTGCTTCAATCCAACCCACGTTATCTCCAGAGTTTGTAAATTTGTTAGTCAGTTTCAGCCTCTCCTGTAGCTCCTCTACTTTGGGATTTATTAAGTTTTGTTACATTTTGTTACACTTCAGAAGAGAAGACAAAGGGGGCCTCTGCATCGATGTCATTGTAGAGCAGTGCAATGTGCTCAATTATGTGGGCTAGCTCCAGAGTAGGCTAATGACTGACGCCGCGAATACGGACACGGCCGTTTATTATTATTGATTCATTATTATTATTATTAGGAGGCCCCTCATTGGTCGAGGCCCCTGGGCTTCAGCCCAGGTAAGCCCCTGCATTAAGGCGCCAGTGGTTATTACTGCTCGATGTACTGCGCTCTCTTGTCGTTATTGTGCGTGTATTGTGTGTGTGTGTTTGTGTGTGTGTGTGTGTGTGCGATTTCTTACTGCTCGGTGTACTGCTCTCTCTTGTCGTCGGCGTGTATTGTGTTTGTGTGTGTGTGTGTGTGTGTGTGTGTGATTTCTTACTGCTCGATGTATTGCTCTCTCTTGTCGTCGGCGTGTATTGTGTTTGTTTGTGTGTGTGTGTGTGTGTGTGTGTGTGTGTGATTTCTTACTGCTCGATGTACTGCTCTCTCTTGTCGTAGGCGTGTATAGTACTGAGGCCTTGGATGACTGAGGTAGTGAGAGAGATCCATGGTGACCGGCTCACGTTCTCCAAACGCTTCAGCTTACGGATGCTCTGCTGGGACATACTGACAAACACACACACACACACACAACTTACAAAAGGGTTCAAAGATTGTACCAACGGAGTGTTTAAAAAGCTTGTCCTGTAGGAATGTGTGCTTGTTAGCCAGTGCAGTGTGTGTGTGTGTGTGTGTGTGCTTGTTAGCCAGTGCAGTGCGTGTGAGTGTGTGTGTTGTAGGAATGTGTGCTTGTTCCAGTTCAGCAGTCATCAACAGGTTACAGTCTTACATTGGAGCATCACTAATACTGTTACTGTGTTAATACTCATTCAAACTGCGAGGGACTAGCAACGAGAGCCCATGGAGGGTTAATGTAATTCAGCGCACAGTGTAAATAAACCATTAGGGCATGGACTAGAGCAGGTAAAACAACAGTGAGCAATCAAAACAGTTGGGTCTGTGGATGCTACTGCTCCCAATGCGGCTGTCATTTTGTTACATTTAGAATTTCAGCTGGTTCAGCTGAAAGCCTTGCAAGAGAAAGTCCTTGAAATATGCCTGAATTGTTTTTAATTTACTGACAAAACCCTTTTTCAAAATAATTTTGAGCCTGGCTTTATCAACCGATCTGATTTTGTTTGTAAGCAAATAAGTGCATATTTAATGAGATAGGGCCTCATTTGCATATTTAAACATTAAAATAGAAATAAACATGCAATGCACACACAAGAGTGCTGAAACACTAACTAGAAGATGAGAGCGAAGACTGGTCCGAGGACAGCCAGGACCGTGAGCATGTAGGAGAACGCAGCAGAGATGATGATGAGGGTGAAGATGATCATGAGGTAGCACTGCAGCAAGCTGTCCATGTTGATTGGCAGGGCCGTGTCCAGCTCATCCTGGTCCTTGGAGAACCGGTTCACCATGCGGCCTGTGGGCGTCGTGTCAAAGAAGCTCATCGGACTGAACAGGATCTGCAGAAGACATGGGGGTTAGGCCCTGTGTGTGTGTGTGTTTGTGTGTATGTTTGTGTGTGTGTGTGTGTGTGTGTGTGTGTATGTGTGTGTGTGTGTCTTACCTTGTGGAACATGGTGTCGTGGAGTTTGGAGGAAGCGTGTACCGTCACCTTGGTGAAGGAGTAGCCTTTGATGAGGCTGAACATTATCATGGCAACCACAGAGAGGCCGTAGACCATGTGGTAAAAATGGAGGTCTGGGTTCAGGGAGATGTCTCCTGCAGACGCCCCCTCAAGAGTAGAGTTAGCACAGCTCTGCAACGCAACACAGACATAAACCCTAACTAAATTACCTAACCTACTTAGAGTATACTGCTGTGTTTATGTTTCTGTGTGTGTGTGTGTGTGTGTTTACCCCTGATCCTTGTTCCAGCCAGTAGCTTAGCCACATGTTGCTGAAGGCCGTTGTCCCCACCAGCAGAACAAAACTCAACATTATGAAAAAGAGAAGGATATAACCTGGAAACACACACACACACACACACACAATGATCAACAACAGGGTCTACCCTGGAGAGATCATGGATTATGACGTAGGTATATGCATGCAGTCATCTTGTTCCCCTCACTCCCAGTAGGTGAGAAGAGGGTCTGTAGTTGGGTCTGTGCTCCCAGTAGGTGAGAAGAGGGTCTGTAGTTGGGTCTGTGCTCCCAGTAGGTGAGAAGAGGGTCTGTAGTTGGGTCTGTGCTCCCAGTAGGTGAGAAGAGGGTCTGTAGTTGGGTCTGTGCTACCAGTAGGTGAGAAGAGGGTCTGTAGTTGGGTCTGTAGTTGGGTCTGTGCTCCCAGTAGGTGAGAAGAGGGTCTGTAGTTGGGTCTGTGGATGCTACTGCTCCCAATGCGGCTGTCATTTTGTTACATTTAGAATTTCAGCTGGTTCAGCTGAAAGCCTTGCAAGAGAAAGTCCTTGAAATATGCCTGAATTGTTTTTAATTTACTGACAAAACCCTTTTCCCTTGGAAAAATAATTTTGAGCCTGGCTTTATCAACCGATCTGATTTTGTTTGTAAGCAAATAAGTGCATATTTAATGAGATAGGGCCTTATTTGCATATTTAAACATTAAAATAGAAATAAACATGCAATGCATTTTTTTCTCATCTTAACATAAGTAATCAACTGAGAAAGTTTCATGGTGATAGCTATAATTTAAAAAATGTACCCTATTCACACTTTAATTTATCTTATTATGCTAATTATGCAAATTTCCCAAGGTGCAACTTTTAGCAACCAAGTTGAAATCCATCCACTGGGCCTATATATATAGAAATAATAATAATATATATAATAAATAATAATATATATAATAAATAATAATAATAATTATATAATAAATAATAAAAATAATTAGAAATAACCCGTGTCCTCCAAAGTCTCCCTCTGTGACTGTTTGCTGTAGGGTGTCTGATTGACTTCACCCCAAGGACACAAACATAGCCTAGGCCAGGTTAAGGGGTCTTGTAACATCCTTATCTCTGTTGATACTAACTGGATGGATGGATCATTGTTGGGGGTAAGTTTCTTGTGATTTTCCATGTGTGTGTGTGTGTGTGTGTGTTAAGAGTATAAGAACTGGCTTCACCCAGAGATGTGTGGGATTGTTACTTGACATTTGCTGTGGGTAACAGTCTCCCGGTATTGTGAATAAAGCTGCAGTCTCACACCAGTTGCCTTGACAACAAGCCCTCTCCTCTACTCCAGTGTTTCCCAAACTTTTTTTCTGGCGACCCACTTTTTAAAAATGACAGACCATCGCGACCCATTTCACTTCAAATCTACCCTGCAACCACCAATATTGTTTTAGGCCACAGGTTCTCCAACTTTTCTATGCCTCCCCCAACCATACATTGCTATAGGATCTCTGCTTTGAACACGGTTGTGTTGCATTTTGAGCACCATCAGCATGAAAAGTTGGAAATGACTACTGAAAAGATACGTTTTAATGCGCATCCGAGAGTAGGGGAAATTCTCGCATGTTGCGCAGTCGTCATTCGTCAGCATAGTAAGCTGTTCCTGTATTTCTAAAAATGTTGTAGGCTACATTGCGTTGCAGACAAATGGGTCCATAACACTGTGGACGTCAATTCCAATGTAAACAGCAAATAACTCCAGTCGTTATATTGTTGTATTATATTATATTGTATAGTCGTTATATCAGAACAAGAGGCGTTTGCGCAATAGCCGGAAGAATGCGCCTTTACTTTGGAGTTAGCGAGGTAGAAAACGAGAGGAATAGTGTTTAAAATGCCCATTTAAATTGTAAACTAATATAATGCACTGTTGTGCATTTTAAATCAGAAATAATGTGAGGAGGTTGCTATTAACTTTAAAGATTGCATCTGCAATCGAAACTATGCAAATTGAATGGCCTTATGTTCCGGTCTATGGATGTCTGCTTTAGTTGACAGCACGGTCACTAGATTTTAATCGGTAAAGTTGAGGAACTGGTATCTATTAATGTGGCAAATAGGCGGATTCATGTCCCTTGCAGTTTGCAACTGCGAGGTACATGGCAGGCGCCCCACAGAACGGTTTCATTTTGAGAGGTAGATATCCATGCTCAGGCACCCCCTCTGCGATGCGTTCGTCCCCCAGTTTCATGCGCCAGTTTCATGAGCTTTTATGACAAAACCGTGACTGTGGTAGTTAACAATCTACATCCTAATAGAAAACTGTTAGCTTTCCTGGTATCAAATGACAAATGGTATCAGTTAGGCCTATAACACAACATAAATTGTGCTGGCGACCCAAATAAAATCTCCTGCGACCCACCTGTGGGTCGCGACCCAGACTTTGGGAAACACTGCTCTACTCCCTCTTCACCTACGACTGCACACCATTGTCAAGTTGCAGTTACAGTGATTGGTCTCATCAGCAACAACGATGAGACGGCCTACAGGGAGGAGGTCCAGCACCTAACATCGCGGTGCACTGATAACAACCTGGCTCTCAACACCAAGAAGACCAAAGAGCTCATTGTGGACTTCTAACAGGAAGTCTAAAGCTAGCACACACACACCCATTCTCATCAACAAGACTGAGGTGGAACGTGTCACCAGCTTCAAGTTTCTGGGTGTCCACCTTTCTGAGGACCTCTCTTGGACCCTCAACACTTTTACCCTGATCAAAATAGCTCAGCGTCTCTTCTTTCTGAGGAGGCTAAAAAAGGTCCACCTGTCTCCTCAGATCCTGGTGAACTTCTACCGCTGCACCATTGAGAGCATCCTCACCAACTGCGTCACAGTTTGGTATGGCAACTGGCCATCCAGGGCAAGCGATGCTTGCGTAAGGCACGCAGCATCATCAAAGACTGTTCTCACCCCAACCACAGACTGTTCACCCCACTCCCCTCAGGGAGGCGTTACAGGTCTCTCCGCACCCGAACCAGCAGGTTCAGAGGAAGCTTCTTCCCTGCGTCTGTCACCCTGAACCCCCGCCCACGCCTGATGCCTCCTTGCCTGTGCCTGTTGAGGTCCTACCCTATCCCACCCATAGTGTTCTATTTATTTACAAATGTAGATACTGCAATTACACTTTTATAGCCATATTCTACTGCTCTTCACCCTGCACATATACAGAAGAGCTGTGAATGTTGGGCGCCCAACTGAAAGGGTGATCTGGGACCTGGGATCTGGTTGATTTGATATGGAATGACTGGTGTGTGTGTGTGTGTGTGTGTGTGTGTGTGTGTGTGTGTGTGTGTGGCTAACCTCCTGCAGCTTTGCAGTACTGGTGATATGTTCGCCATGTCACTGATCCCTCCTGAGTGACCTCCTGTTTGATCAGCTGTTGAATCTCTGCTCACACACACACACACACACACACAGACACAGGTCAGTGTTTAACCTCAATTTCCATATCGGCAAATTACTCTCTTAACTTCTAGTATCTTTGGGCATCCACAGGAAAAGGTGTGCTTTTTGACACTTGTAGGTCATGACGTCAGCTAACTGCCACCTAGGTGTATATGTATAACAGCATAACATGTAGATTTAAATGCCCATTGAAGAGGTTTTTTTTTACCTTAAAATAACGGTAACACTTTATCATAACTACTCACTATTAATCATTAATTAAGCATTTGTAAACTATTACTAAATGCATTATTCCTCATTTGTAAAACATTTAGTTTTTATAAATGATGCAATAATAATTTGTTAATGTAATAATCTGGACATTAGTTAAGTAACATCCATTATTTGACTTATTAAGGAATTGTCTATAGTTTATCAGTTACAATGGGTATCTTAATTATTAACAAACTATTTACACCTACAAAAATAATGATTAATCGCTTATACACAAAATGTACTTAACTAATTATTTCTAACTCCTGAGTTAATCATGAATTATAGCATTAGGAAGTGGTTTATAAAACATGTATCCACACCCTAACTCATAAGTGCATATGTTTAAGGCATGCATACATGTATGTGTACATTAGCAACCCATTATAACTGATTTTATAAACAGTTATAAAACTTAGGAAGTTGCTGTTTGGGTGGGAGCACTCCTACGATGACCCTTGAGGGAGCAGGGGTGTGGCCTTCATGTATATAAGTATAAGTATATAGTATAGTATACTTTTTTGATCCCATGAGGGAAATTTGGTCTCTGCATTTATCCCAATCCGTGAATTAGTGAAACACACTCAGCACACAGTGAACACACAGTGAGGTGAAGCACACACTAATCCCGGCGCAGTGAGCTGCCACTGGAGCCTGCTACAATGGCGGCGCTCGGGGAGCAGTGAGGGGTTAGGTGCCTAACTGTGTGTGTTGGTGATCCACAAATGCAAAATTAGATTTCACAAAGGCAATTTTCAGTTTTACAAATGTCATTTCATTTACAAATACACATCTACAATTGTGAAAACCAATTTACAAGTTACAAATATGATTTTTTTATTTGTGGATGCAAGTCAAGAAATATTTGTGGATGTCGCCATCCACTGGATTGCGATTTCTGTGTGCCGTTGAATTAAAGTAGGCCTATTTACGTGTGGATTTGTGTGACTTTGATGTGAAGAAAGTCTCAAAAACACATCACTTTGGAAAGCGAAGAATGCGTGTGCTGGTGATCCACAAATGCAGAATCACATTTCACAAATGAAATTTTCGGTTTTACAAATGGCATTTTATTTACAAATGCACATCTATATTTGTAAAAATAATTATACGAGTTACAAATATGATTTTTTATTTGTAGATATCAAAACACACATGCAAATCAAGAAATATTTGTGGATCCCCCTCTGCGCATATACAAATATTATTGAGACAAATTTAGCTCCATACTAACTACTGTCAGAGTTCTGAAGAAGTGAGATTGCAGTGGAACGCGTGACGTACCAGGGTTGATGACTCCGTTGTTCTCGTGTTTGTCTGCAGTCAGCTCTGGAACCTCAATTTGCTGCAGATCAGCTGGTGGTTCCTTACTTTCCTCCTTTACAGAACATATTAAAGAGAGACACCAATCACTATTTTTGCAGAACATATTAAAGAGAGACACCAATCACTATTTTTGCAGAACATATTAAAGAGAGGCACCAATCACTATTTTACAGAACATATTAAACAGAGGTGTAACAGCGGTCGTAATTCGACCGCCGCTCACGGCCCTCAAACCCGCCACCTCGACACACACCGGCATGGGAGTCGAACGCTCGAATCACTATTTTACAGAACAAATTAAAGGGAGGCACTAATCACTATTTTACAGAACAAATTAAAGAGAGGCACCAATCATTCAGACATGGGCAGTATTTCAATTAGATGAATTTGAAATACATATTTAATTACTTTAGCATATTTTTGTAATTTGTATTTAGCAAAAAATCAAAAGTAGTTTGTAACAAAATACTTTGAGGGATTGTATTTACAGTATTTCAAATACTTAAATACTGAAGAAAAATATGTATTTTTTGTGCTCAAATAAGCCAACATGAGGCTATGTTTAACACCATAGTAAAACATTTTGCCATATTTTCTGATGTTGGTAATGTCAGGTTAGATGCACGAAAATAATGACACACCCTGGGGATTCCCTCAGCGAATCAGCTTTGAACACAGGAGAAGAAGCGACTCTGAACACAGGAGAAGAAGCAAGCAAAACCCATTCACCAAGTGAATAGAGTCACTTGTGATTGGGAATCGATAAAAGAGAAATCCGGGAGATTTTTACATGGATCTTGATCGCTAGATGTCAACAGGAAAAAAATAACAAAAATCGGTGCGACCGAACTGGAGTAGCTGCAGCTAATGGCCAGTACACTCTTAAAACGAATGTGTCCCTATCTGGACACAGAGATGTGTTAAAACAACACAAGTTGCGTTGTTTTCAACACATTAATTTTAAGAGTGTACTCCCAATCAGCTCCAATGCTAGGTCTGGGGGCATCATCTAAACGTACCTTTTACCGTCATTAAAGGTCTGCACTATATGAACTATATGAGTTGTTATGTGACAAAACGATGCGTTTTCTACTCATTAGCTGCAAGAAACCGTCTAAATTCAAATTTGCTTCTTACTTTTCAAAATATGCATGTGCATATGGACTTTTGCTTGGTGGACTTGAAGAGAAATGGACACACACACACAGACTTAAGAAGACACTCTTAAAGGGTAGCTGCATCAACCAGCAGAGGGCGTGAAAGGGAGTGAGACTTTCAAACAATTTTTTTTTTTGCTTTAAGTTTGCTGTGCACGTTTGCAACACACACACACACACACACACACAGGAGAGAGAGAGAGGTGAGAGTCTGATGAGACACAAACAGTATGAGGTCTCTGGACGTTGGGTTACTGCAGGTCCTCTCTGGACCCTGGACGTGGGGTTACAGCTGAATATGTATGTTTGCCTCAAACATCCACCTTCGTTCAGAGAATTTTGCACATTGGGAGTGAAAGTGTTCTATCCACAGTGAGTGTTCTATCTGGAGTGAGAGTGTGAAAAAGAGTGAGTGAGAGAGACTGTGTGTTTGTGACGTACATGCGTCTGCTCCAGCTGGAAGTTGTTGATGAGCTGTGCGTAGCGCCCCTGGGCCTTCATCAGAGACGTGTGTGTCCCCGCCTCTTTAATCTCACCGTTCTCAAGAAGCATCACGTCGTCACAGAACTCCAGGTACTACGCCAGAGGAGAGAAGGAGAGGAAGAACAGGGGAGGAGGAGAGGAAGAACAGGGGAGGAGGAGAGGAGGGGGAAGAGGAGGAAGAGGGGAGGTGGAGAGGAGGGGGAAGAGAGGAGGAGAGGTGGAAGAGAGGAGGGGGAGGAGAGGTGGAAGAGGGGAGGTGGAGAGGAGGGGGAAGAGAGGAGGAGAGGTGGAGAGGAGGGGGAAGAGAGGAGGAGAGGTGGAAGAGGGGAGGTGGAGAGGAGGGGAGGTGGAAGAGGGGAGGTGGAGAGGAGGGGGAAGAGAGGAGGAGAGGTGGAGAGGAGGGGGAAGAGAGGAGGAGAGGTGGAAGAGGGGAGGTGGAGAGGAGGGGAGGTGGAAGAGGGGAGGGGAGGTGGAAGAGGGGAGGAGGAGAGGAGGGGGAAGAGAGGAGGGGAGGAAAGGATGGAAGAGGAGGAGAGGTGAAGAGGAGGAAGAGGGGAGGAGGAGAGGAGGGAGTAGAGGGGAGGGGAGAAGGAAAGGAGGGGAGGAATTAGTAAGTAGGTAAAGTAAGTACATTTTATTTATATAGCGCTTTTCACAGACAGGATCACAAAGTGCTTGACACAAAAGTGCATGAAACATAAAAGCATAGGAGTAAACAAGAAACAAGAAGAAGCATAGGAGTAAAACAGATACAATCTGCAGTTGCCCCTTAAAACACTCTCAAGTGCTAATTGGACTGACTAGTGCTAATTGGAAGAGCATTCCAGAGTCTGGGGGCACACTCTTAAAACGAATGTGTTGAAAACAACACAACTTGCATTGTTTTGAACACATCTCTTGTGTCCAGATAGGGACAACACAGTTTGTGTTGTTTACTTTTTTTTATTTGTGACACAATATGTGTTGAAAATAACACAACTTGCATTGAAAACAACACAACTTGCGTTGTCCAGATAGGGACAACACATTTGTTTTAAGAGTGCAGTAGAGGCAAAAGCTCTATGAGAGGAGCTCTAGGAGAGGAGGAGAGGAGTGAAGGGGGGGGCAGGAGAAGGAGGGAGGGACAGAAGCTGGGATGAAAGAAGGAGAGGAGAAAAGGAGGGAGGAGGAGAGGACAGGAGGATGAGATAAGGAGAGGGATGAAAGAAGGAGAGGAGGGGAGGGAGAAGAGGAGGAGAGGACAGGAGGATGAGATGAGGAGAGGGAGAAGAGGTGAGGAAAGAAAGAGGGGAGGAGATGAGAAGAAGAGAGGAGGTGGGGAGGACATGACAGAAAGAGGAGAGGATGGATATGACAGAAGGAGAGAGGGAGAGGAGAGGAGAGGAGAGGAGAGGGGAATTATGTCCACCAAGGAGTGTTGGGTTAAGAGCCTCTCTCCACTAGGGGTCAGTACAGGGGGGTGTTAGGAAAGGTAGTTACCTGTAGCTGGTGTGTGACCAGGATGACAGACTTGCCCTTCAGGGCTTTTTTCACACACTCCTCAAAGATGTGTTTGCCCACGTGAGCGTCCACTGCAGACAGCGGGTCGTCCAGCAGGTAGATGTCCCGGTTTGAGTAGACCGCTCGGGCCAGACTGATCCGCTGCTTCTGACCGCCCGACAGGTTCAGCCCACGCTCACCAATCTGAATACACACACACACAGATTTACACACGCACACACACACACACACACAGGATACACATGCACACAGTCACACCTATGCACACAACCATTTACACACAACATACATACATACACACCCACCCACACACATGTAACGGATGCCAGCTAGCTTATCTGTGTGTGTGGAACGTTGGTAAACCTCACTCCCCGACACCTCAAGAGTGCTGCTGGCATGCGAGCTAGTAGCCTGAGGTGCTACTGTTCGCGGGGCCTGTGCAGGGCTGACCCATGCAGGTTCAACACAACACAGTTTGCACACACACACTTAAAAGACATATACACATAACAGACAGGCAAACACACACACACACTTGGGTGTATACTACTCACCTCAGTTTCATCACCATAGTAGAGTATGGCCAAGTCTGGCTTGAGGGAGCATACGTTGATGACGTCATTATACCTGTGAGAGAACACACACACACACATGGAATATCTGGGACCTAAGACTTTTCCTGCACATTTATAGCCTACTTGCCATAAGTTGACACATTTGATGATTTAGGATAGCCATATACCGGTAGGCTATGTGGAGAGGATTACTTTCTCTTTGGAAAACACTGGTTTCTACGCTCTGTTGATAAATGAGGGCCATTGTGTCTACATTGACCCTTGCATCACCACCACTTAAGCAATGTGTGTTATTCTGCAGAGACAATGTAAGGGTCTGCCGGACCTCTGTGAAGTTACTGTTACACAAAATGTAGGAAGACTGGTTTTGTTCAATCAGCCTTCTCATTTAGAGCAGTAGAAAAGTGGAACTCTCTAATTCTCTAATATCATTTTCTATTTTCGGTCCATTCATGGAATGGACTTTTAGGTTGCTAGGTTACTGGGAAGCTGCGGACTGACGCCACTCCGTCTGGCTTGTTTTTGTTTGACTTTTAACTAATTTTATGATTTATTATAAATATTCATCAGATCAACCTATTGTATTATTTAGTTTAGTTACTTTGGTGTATATTTTTGTTATTTTTATTGCATTTTTCCCTGAGACAAATCAGTATTATTGCCTTGCCCTGGGACTGTCACTGCACTGAGTGGACGATAACGATACTGCTACTTACAACGCTACACTACGCTGAGGACTTCAGCGGTGTGGCTTCTCTATCTGGTGGATGGCTGTTCTTGTTTGCCATCTCTCCCTCTTCCATCACGTCTGCTATCTACGGACCTGTTTCTGGGTATCTAGCCGGTTGACTGACCAGCTAAACTGAGAGGAGGTTTGGTGTGACTGCGCCAATAACGTTAGCCCATTACAACGCCACATTTCAGACTGATGATTTCAAGATACGTGTTGGAGCTTGTGTTTTGGCAATGGGGGGGGGGGGGGGGTTCACTACACAGCCCTTGTACTTCGGTAGCGCAACTCAACCAAGTGTCTCACAACCTAACAGGATAATTTCTATTAAAGGGGTGATAGAATGCCAAACCGAGTTTACCTAGTCATAGTTGAATAACGGCAGTTCCGTATGTAAAATAAACATACAGGGAACTTCAAAATCCCATTGTCACCTCCTTCCTATGGAAATCTTTTTTTTTTATTATTGCTTATAAATGTTGCTTATTTTGCTTTAGTTTATTTGTCCATCTCACTATAACAATTGTCTACTATTTATTTTGTTGTTATATATGTTGTTTTGTTGTTTATTTTATATTATAATCTCTGAATCACTGAAAATGAGGACTCCCTACAATGAACCTCCGAGAATAAAGGTTGGATGGATGAATTCATTCATGTGATGAGAGCAGGGCTGTAGTCAAGACCACCTTTGTCGAGTCCAAGACAAGTCCAAGACCAGGACTAGTCGAGACCAAGTCAAGACCGAGTCCAAAGAGGTTCGAGTCCAAGACAAGACCGAGTCCAAAAAGGTTCGAGTCCGAGTCAAGACCGAGTCCAGGATAGGAAAAAAAGTCTTGTGCATGACAGTATCAAGACAATCATTTTGGGTTATTATTATTATTATCTAAAAGCAAAAACAGTGTGAACACACCCAGGATTTGTAAGTGTAGCCATTCCCCTTCTCCAATATTATTATAGGGCTGTCAAACGATTCAAAATATATATTTTGAAATGAATTAATCTCGATTAACCGCAATTAAAAAGTTCCTAAAGACTAAAGCTTCAACATAAATCACAAAATGAATGAGTAACCACAAAGGTAAAAGTAAAACACTTTTATATTATTTAAATGATAATACTGACACAGTAATTGTGTTTTAAAGTATTAATTTCTTAAGAAATACTACACATATGATGCTGTTTAACTCATTTGTAAATGGTGCACTGTTACTTTAAGCCCATTGTGGCCACGTTCTTATAATGATCTTTTTTTTACCAGCTCCATTGAAATATAGCCTATAGCTAGTCCACAAGCTCTAATATTGTTTGTACCACATGTATTGTACAATATTAACAATGATAAGCATGATATTAAGTTGGTATAAACAGTTTTCATTCCTTTGGAAATAGAAGCATGTAATGACATGATGCTAGCTAGACATTTTCTGTTTACAATTAAAAGTGAATGATGAGCCTGAGCCAGTCACCTAGCTATCTGAATGGAATGTGTTTCAATCGGCATAATATGTGCTTCATGTAAACAAATTATTGAAGACTTCAAGACTCACCAGTTCCATTACACAAAGGCAAAGACAACTCTTCATATTTTTGTCCATTTTTCAAATCACAGTGAGTGCAGCCTACATACATGTTTATAACTGGTCAATAGTGGAAATCGGATAAATCCGCAATCTCCTCTAACCTCGTCTTTGTTGCCTTCCTTTTATAAGTTTCTTATATTAAAAAGGAGATATCAATTATCATCAACAACGACAAGCCAGTTGGAGCCTGCCAATCGTTTTCTCTCCTTCTCGTGTGCGTTCAGACGCGCTCTTAATTAAATGGAGTAGCATACGTTCAAGTTGGATCTTAATGGAGAGGAGCCGAAAAGTATCATCTTTATGTAACTGTTGCAGTTGGTGCATTTTGACATTGTAAACGTTATCTAACAAGAGTGAAAAGCAGTTTGCAGTAAAGCTACTATTTGGCTAAATGTTGGTTCCTCTTTATCTTCAGCTAACTCCACAGACAGTAAAATAAACTCAGGCTTGCGGTTTTAGGTTTTGCGGCTTCCGTTACGTGACATCAGCCCCCCACAAAGGTAAACACTATTGAGTTAATATTTTGTAACGCATTATGTATTTCAAAATGAATCGCGGCGATTAACACGTTAATTTTGATGGCCCTAAAGACACCTGGACTCGGTCGAGACCAAAAGCCATATTTGGCAAGACCAGTGGCCGAGACCGAGACAAGACCAAGTCCAAATACTAGCGAGTCCGAGACAAGTCCGAGACCATAGAAAAACGGTCTCGAGTCCGGACTCGAGTCCAAGACCGGACTCGAGTACTACAGCCCTGGATGAGAGTGTATGTGTGTGTGTGTGTGTGAGAGAGAGAGAGTGTGTGTGTTTGAGTGTGTGTGTGTGTGGTACCTTTGCTGGTTGAAAGGCTGTCCCATGAGGATGTTGTCCCTCACGGATCCGTGGAAGATCCAGGCCTGCTGGGAAACGTAGGCAAATGTCCCGTCTGCAATCACGGATCCCTTCAGCAGGTGCATCTGAGAAATACACAAACACACACACACACACACACATCTCTGTTTCAATCTTTCACATACAGTAGATCTCTGTTTCTCAAGTCACCTACTGTCGGTATGGAAAAAAAACCCGAAAACAATCGGTTCTACCTATCTGGAGTTGCTACAGTCAACAGCTAGAGCAACTCCTGAACATGCCCCAAAGTGTAGTACTGTAGCTGCCTGGCAGCTGCCTCCAGCTAGGTAGAACCGATTGTTTTGCTTTTTTGGTGGTGTTTTGTATCGAAAGTACTCGATGACCTCGAGAAACAGAAATCTATGTGAAAAATGTAACAATTTTCCAATTAATGTTGATGGCATATGGTCAGGTAAAAGACAGATAAACACACCTGCCATCTAGGCCATGCACTTTTGATCTTAATATAACATTAATAACACTTGGTTATATTTATTTTTTGCAGTGTGCAAAATGATTGAAATAAGAAAATCCCATCAATGTTTATGGGCTGCCTAGGTATGGAAACGTGATTCACATGTGATTTCAGAAAATTATCTTACATTTGCATGATACATACACGTTACCTGTGATGCATGTACTACATATTATTAGAAACATCACCGACTGACAAACGGTCGACTCAGATTCCATTTCCTGTAGCCCTCCATATCTATAGCCGCCTGCATTTATTTACCTGTTCTAGGACGCTGGATATGAGTGATGTTTTTCCACTGCCCACATTTCCACAAACTCCAAGCAGGTTTCCCTGGAAAACCAAAAGATTATGTAAGTCATGTGTAATGGTAGCCAGGATGTACGTTGTGTAAACCTCCCTCCCGACGCCTTAAGACTTGTGCTAGTGAGCGTTCTAGCAGCCTGGGCTTTTAGCTCGATTACTAGCACGCTAGACTTCCAATCCGAAGTGCTGCTGTTTGCTGGTTCAAGTCCGGGCGAGTGCAGGGCTGAGCATCACGGTTCAACACAGCTGGTAGGTAAGAAGGTTACACATGGCCATATCTCTCTCTCTCTCTCTCTCTCTCTCTCTCTCTCTCTCTCTCTCTCTCTCTCCTTGTTGGTGCCCTCATCAAAGGGTTACATTTTGTTGCTGATCGGGTCACAGCAACAAAGAGGTATTTGTGGCCGCATCAAGGGCTTGCGGTTTCTGGTTATATTGCTTATCGGATCATAAACGGTCACAGTGACGAAGAGGAATGGACAAAATATTTGTCAGTATTTGTTGGTAGAGAACCCATTATGAGTACGGATGGGGGTGTGTCTGGGATGCCAGACACCACTGCTGAGCCTTCTGGAGATGGAGTTGTGGGCCTAATACAGCAAAACACCAATTAAAGAAGATTCCTACTTGATAACCCCAAACTAACTAAAAACTAACATCCATGAAGTCCACTCTGTCACACCACCGTCAGTCCAGTCACACAAAACATTATCAAATAACCAAAAAAAATTATTTGAGAAAATATTGATGAATCGATTTGTCAACTGATGAAGGTGGGGGTTTACTGTATATCCTCCATCGGTGTTTGTAAAAAATCTCCTTGGTAAAGGTGATGTTTTTTGCAACTAGTCCTCCATATGACTCAATGCTCAGATTCAATAAGAATATTTTTTGCCCAAAAATTTTGAAGTGACAATGTGCGTTTCTGGTAGAATATACAGACACATACACACACACACACACACACCTTGGGCAGGGTGAAGCTGATGTTTCTGAGGGTGAGTTTGTTCTCTGAGGTGTGTGTTTCATTGTTCGTGTTCTCAGGTGAGCTGTCAGGTGACTTCCAGCAGAAGGAGGCGTTCTCCATCATCAGAGCCGCTCCTAGCCCCTTCTTCTGGGTCAGATAAGACTCAGGGTTCTGCAGCAACAGCAGCTTCTGAGGACGAACACACACACACCATATATATTACACACACACACACATACACATACACGTCATGTATATATCATGTCCGCACACACACACTACACATTTCATACAAACCTTGAGTCTTGAAAGGGACACAATGCCCTCCGCTAGACATTTGATAAAGTAGGGCATAAAGGCCAAATAGAAATTCATTGTGTTAAAGACAGCCATGATGGTGAAAGCCTGCAGAGGAGAGAAGAGGGAGAGGAGGAGGGAAAAAGAGAGGGAGAGAGAGGGAGGGAGAAAAGTTGTAAATATGGACAATCTACTGCAGCCTGCCTCCCTTAACAGTTCCAACAACCAACATTTTCATGGGCACTTTTACTTCCATTTTAGAACACAAAATCCCAACTAGAGACGCTTGAAAATCTTGTTTATGTGAAACTATCAAAGGGTTTATTTATTTATTTATTTTTTTTTTAGAGATCAAAATTAACTTGTTAGGTTAGGTTTATGTTTCATTCAAGAGCTTGACAACTGTGATGGAATGAAATACAACGGTGGAAATCATATACCTTTTTTTGTTAAATGACTCATAGCAATGAGCAGGTCTATGGAATCAAAATTGACTCATATGTTTTGTACGTGTGTATGGCATTTTGAAACTGTAGAAATAATTTGTGACAGTGAAAATGATTCGTACAAGTAATCGTAAATATTATACACTACACTTTCAATCTATTCTACGAGTACAGATCGGTTTTACAGCTACAAATCATCCTACGGTTAGAAATAATTTTCCATTACAAATATATTCTACAGTTACCATTCAATGCTCTACATACAAAAAACTGTCCTACAGTTACGGATCTTTTTTGCAGGTACAAAGACTTTTGTCACATTGAGAATCAAAACAAAACAGAACAAAATAAAAACAAAATATATGTTTTACAAAATGATAAAGGAATGTCACTGTAATTGGTTTAATGGATGTTACGCCCAAAACTCACCCATGACTAATCAAGAAACATAAGAACAACCCTTTCGAAACCATGCACCTGGCGTGTCATAACTTACTCACTTTGAACCGAAAGAGCAAGAGAGAGAAAAAGAAAGAAAAAGAGAAGAGAAGAGAAGAGAAGAGAAGAGAAGAGAAGAGAAGAGAAGAGAAGAGAAGAGAAGAGTGCATTAGACCACACCACATTAACAATACATACTGATAGTGCTGCTAATGCATTAGACCACACCATGGGGGGGGGGGGGGGGGGGTTGTACTGACCGTGGAGGGGTCCAGGGGGAGTCCGAGGAGTGTGTGTACAATAAACGTGAGGATGGTTGCCAGGGTGGGGACGATGGCCGTGTTTGCAGTGTTCATACTCTGCACATAACCCGCCTTCTGAAGCAGGCTCCTCTCTTTCATACGGATTTCTACACACACACACACACACACACAGAGTGAGAGAGAGAGAGAGACCTCTGAAACTGTAGGATGCCACATGCGGCACACTCGGGTTCATCAGAAAAACAATTTGTTTTTGATGACAACTTTGAACTAACTTTTCAGGTTCCAAACCAATTTATTTTGGTCAAAATGCTCAAAATGTTCAAAACGGTTCAACATGTTGAGCATTAACCAGAACGGAACCCATTCTCTTTTTGTGGAAAAGGCCTATATGTGATATGAGTGGATCTCAATGACAATTTTACTTGAAACCGAGGGGTAAGAAAAATTCCCAACATACACCGCTCACACTAGAAAAACAAGCACCAAGATAATAATAATAATAATAATAATAATAATAATAATAATAATAATTAGCTTTATTAACGCCACTAACCACTAATAATAATTAGCTTTATTAACACCACTAACCACTCGGTGAGTTGCACAGTTTTGAAAACGAACGTTAAGGGTTGTTTTAAGGACATGTTTGTGCATGCCTGTAGCAACCACTCTGAAGTAGTCAAAGGCGATTCAAAACGAGTCAGAAAAGTCGAGACAGGACCAATCGTCAAAATTTCGGTGTCCACCACTCTAGTTCATCCCAAACAAACCAGAAAAGGGACTCAAAGTGCTAAATACCAGAATTTTCCTTTAAAATCAATTATATAGGAAACAGAGCCAGTGCAGTTCAGCTAACACAGGGGTGATGTGCTCTCTCTTCTTAGTCTTAGTTAAAAGTCTAACAGTAGAGGTCTGTATGAGTTCCAATTTCTTTATATGTTTTTTTGGGAGACCCGTAGAAAGTGCATTGCAGTAGTCTAACCTGCTAGAGATAATGAATGGATTTGTTTTTCTGCATCTTGATAAGTTAAAAAGGGCCGCACTTTGGCAATGTTTCTCAGGTAGAAATAAGCTGTCTGGGTAACTTTACTGATATGGGGCTTGAAGCTTGACTCTGTATCTAAGAGGACACCTAGGCTTGTTACTTTTGGTTTGACCTGGTGTGCCAGGTTCCCAAGATAACGGTGTCTCGCTTTAATTTTGGTCCAACCAAAAGTACCTCATTAATGTAAAACTTTGGCATTAATAAGGATTCTAAAAGTAAAATGATAATTGTTTTAAGTTGAATTCAATCTTGTGATGATATTGAAGGTGAGTAGACCTCTGATATAGTTGCTCTGAGTGGATCATGCTGGTACCTGTGATCTTCTTCTCAAAGGACTCTTCCCAGGCGTACATCTTGATGAGTTTGATGCAGGTGAGAACTTCATTCATGGTGCGCACTCGGCTGTCAGTTACCACAACAGCCCTCCTCCGAAAGACGTTTATCACCTTGGCAGCACAGAACTACAGCCACACACATTGTCAACAGGAAAGCACTTTAAACACACACAAACAAGTAGCATCAACAGATCCAATTATTCTGCACAGGTGAACAGACACAGAGGTATGTGTGTGTGTGTGTGTGTGTGTGTGTGTGTGTATTCATGGGTGAATGAAACCCAGATAGACTGAGATTCCGATGAGGGCGGTGTATCCGAAAACGTAGCAGGAGAGAGCGTGTGTGTGTGTGTGGAGGGGGGGGGGGGGTGTACCTGTATGGGGATGAAGCCCAGGTAGACGGAGATTCCGATGAGGGCGGTGTATCCGAGGATGTAACAGGAGTAGGAGATGCAGAGCAGAAGTGCCAACAGCACGCCGGACAGCATATAGGAACCGTACACCACTGCCTCAAACATCCGGTAGCTGTCCACCGTCAACACGTTAATGATCTAGACAAAACATAACGTGGGTAGCAGCAACAAACAACGTAGCCTATTTAAAACAACAAACAAAGTGGATTCTTGCTGTCCATGAAAACAGGATAGAGCCTGGCTAGATCTTTAAATTGACACTAGTTAAGCATGTTTAAGTTAGGCTAATGAACATGTTGCATTCTATACTGCCTGATTACGTCATTCTTTAAGCTACTGTCTCCTTGAATTTCCCCTTGGGGATCAATAAAGTATCTATCTAGTTTTCCTCAACTTGACTAATTAAGAAGCGATAATAGGATATTTGACCGGCATATCATCAAAATGTCCAGTGTCACTTTGACTGGCACCATTTTTTTCAAGCAGAAACTCTGGTGTGTGTGTGTGTTTTTTTTTTTTTGTGTGTGTGTGTGTGTGTGTGTGTGTGTGTGTGTGTGTGTGTGTGTGTGTGTGTGTGTGTGTGTGTATTTGTGTATGTGTGTGTGTTTGTGTATGTGTGTGTGTGTGTGTGTTTGTGTGTTTGTATGTGTGTGTTTGTGTGTGTGTGTGTCTCACCTGTCCCACAGACACACCGGTGATGATTCTCAAGTTGATGATCTTCCTGAAAGCGAGCATGGAGAAGGCCCCTTTGACGCGAGTGGCCGTGCGCAGGCTGATGGCCCATGTCAATGAATATAGGAAGGTTCTGCAGACCTCCGAGCTGAACAGGGCGAAGCACATCCCCAAACCGTAGCTCAAAGAGTACTGACCTGGAGTGTCCACATAGCTCAGGATCTCATACACCAACACAGCCTGGGGAGAGAGAGAGAGAGAGATGGCATTACAGCATATTTCAAAAAAAGGCTTTTAAATGTGTAAAATAGGACAGTCTCTCTTTCTGATGTAAGAAATTATGTGGCTCTGTTTCTGTCTGTAACAGTGTACAATGGGTGTAGGGGCTTCAAATGGGTGAAGATGTGTGTGATCGCAAAGACGTACCGGCCCCAAGAAGAGCACTACCGTCAGGAGGAAGGAGGAGAGGACACTGAGGATGAGGCGGGTCCTCTGGAAGCGCAGCATCACCCTCCCCAGAGACGCTTTCTTCAGTCCCACACGAGACACCTCCTCCTGCCACAAATGCTCTAACCTTACACACACACACACACACACACACAGAGACACACACAGACACATTTAGTAAAAAGAGATATAAAATGATATAAAATGGAAAAGATGAGGCACAATCAAACCTTGAGGAGAAGCAAATATTTCCACACTTACATTTAGTACTTTATAATGCCCCCCTTCACCAATAAAAGGGTTGTTAGTGTTCTGCAAAGTTACAGAATTAAAAGCAAGGGGCCGTTTCTGCTTAAAGATTCTCCAGATCGTCCAGATTCCTAGGTCCTCTCTATTGCATCACACCATTTTTGCATCACACCATTTTTATGTTGATCTGGACCAATGCTTTTTATGACATTGTCCTGCTGGATGACCCACGTCTAGCGTATCGGCAGAAGCAGTCAGATGGCGATTTAAAATGTCCAGCTATGTTATGGAGCTTGTGATGTCAGGTCCCCTAAACAGGTACACTGACTGGAGACACAGCTCCACAACATCACAGACCCTCCATCAGATTTATCAGTGGGCATGGGGTTCTTTTCACGCCAAACCCACTTTGTGTTTGTTGCCAAAAAGATCCATTTTCTTTTTATGTCACCATCACAAATCATGGGGATTACTATATGAAGAGTTTGGTTTCAAAATTCTATATCTGTTTTTAAAAACATTACAAAGTCATGTTATTTAATTGTGTATTTCAGGTAATATCAATCAGATTGCAGTTGTGTTGTTTTGATTGAGTAAAGATAAATCAAATACTAATATACTCAATTACAGTTTTACTGAAATTACTAGGAAAATAAAACGTAAAATAATATTTGTGAACATTCATTAAAATGGTGGCGTTTTGGAACCAAACTATTCATATGCATGTATCTATCTCTGTAGATGTATTAGTGAAAGAGACCAAAGGATGCTTTTCTATGTATTCAATAGACCCTTTCAACAATAAAAACAAAAACAATGCTTGAACATTCTATTTGGGCCCCAATCTACTTCCTCTGCATTAAGATAACATATGGAATGTTAAAAAGTAAGTCTTGTGGGGCCAACTATGATGCTGATAATGGAACTCTCTTGAAAGGGTCCATACTGTGCATCAACTTTGCTTTGTCTGTCATTTGCTCTCTCCATGTCACGACTTTCTAATAAAGTTCATGCAACGCCCGAGGCAGAACAGGAGAAGGAGACGGAGCATACTATGGCAAGAAAATGCTGAAGGATGTATTGTAGGTATTGTATTGTATTGTACTGTACTGACCTATTATCTTACTTCCTTGGAGTAGCCACATGAATTGTATTGTATTTCTGCATGTATGAGGAGTTTTGGAAAATACGTATGTCTTGTGTATGTTCAGGTAAGAAGGATTCATATGATTTGTATTACTACGATGTAACTAACTAAAGTATAAGATGGGGTCTTGCCCTAGAGAACTCTGGGCAGTGTTACTGGAACATGCTGTTGCTGGTAACACTATAGCCTGGCGTCGTAAATAAACCGGCAGTGATTTTTCACACCTGAGAGTGCCTGGAGATTTTTGACCACAGAGCAAGGAGAAAATAAGGACATATCAATCACTACTCCAGGTTGAAAGCGCACACAAACGCATGCTTGCTCACACACACACATACACACACACAGTTATTAGTTATCGAGATCATTAGTTAGTAAGTATCAGGATTCTTTGTTAGTCAGTAACTGGTCTGTTTAGTCAGTGGCAACAAATGTGGAGTGCAAAGGAACAGACCGGTCCCCATTGGTCCTGGCTCCGTCGTGTGGCGAGATGATCAGAGAGCTTTGGTCTAGACGGTTCCGTAAAATTCTCCACATAACGGGCGTCATCCAGGAGAAGGAGGCAAAGGAGAAAAACCCTGCATTGTCCAAAGGGTGGGACCTGGAGACACACACACACACACACACCACATCAAGGACAGGTACTCTTAGGATCTCCCCTGAACACCACATCTGCAAGTCATGATGTGTGGAGTTGCTGTCCCCCCACACAAGGCCCACACTCCACACAGTTGTTATTTGGCCATTCAAAGGCCCACACTCCACACAGTTGTTATTTGGCCATTCAAAGGTGAAGTACAGTGTACTATGTGATCTGAAAGCTGTGGTACTGTAGTAGTGGTGGTGTTGTGTGGTGGGTGTGTGTGTGGTTTTGTGTGTGTGTGGCTGTGTGTGTGTGTGAGTGCATGCATGCATGCATGCATGTGTATGTGTGTGCATATGCATGTGTGTGTGTGTGCCCACCCTGATGGCATGCAGAATGGGAACATGTTCTGTAAGCCGTGGTGGTAGCAGTGCCGCTCTGGCTGGGGGGCTGTGGGGGGGGGTCTCGTCCACCGGTTCCCCCACTGAAGGCAGCTCCTTTGTTAGGATTGGCCAGTAATCACTGAACCTACACCACTTCTGGAAGTAGATGGGGGGGGGGGGGAGAAAATAGCTAATTGAAGGTTTTCTACTGGCAAGAACAACAGACGGAGGTGCTGGATGGGTGATCTCGAGATGGACATTTGGACATGTACATCTAAAAGGTCGGCAACAATATTCTAACAGATAATGTACAAAACTAAATAAGCCTGCTTATAAGCCCTGTTATTCACACGTTCACATCATTTTATTTTGGGGGTCTACTAGAACAGATCCTCATAATTGAATGTTCCAAAATTTTTTATATTTTTTCATTATTTACCTATTCGGTTGCTAAGTATGATGTCACATGTTGATTCTGGGCCCTCTCATTCCAAAAAGTTTAGCGCAAGTAAACCCTGTCAGCATCAGCCCTGTTTTAGTGAGGGTTAGACCACAATGCTACATCAACAGAGCAATTAGTGTAGCTATGCAGCCAGATGATGTAATCAAGGGTAACGTCCAGGCCTCCACAAAATAGGATTTGACCAGGCAGCAAGTGAGCAGCAGCATGACACTTTTCTTGTAGGAAACTGTAAATAGTGTTGTGGGATACGATACTGCAAATAGTGTTGTAGGATACTGTAAAAAGTGTTGTAGGATACTGCAAATAGTGTTGTAGGAAACTGTAAAAAGTGTTGTAGGAAACTGTAAAAAGTGTTGTAGGATACTGTAAAAAGTGTTGTGGGATACTGTAAAAAGTGTTGTAGGATACTGTAAAAAGTGGGAAAAAATGGTTTATTTTACTGTCTATGGAAAAAAAGTCAGTGGAAGAAAGTAACTCTGCTCTCTGAAATGGCCCTCAAGATTCAAAATTCAAAATGACTTTTATTGTCATTCCAAAGAACACTAGGAAGTGCAGTGTAGAACGAAATGTCGTTACGTAGGACCACCATAAAAACAGACATAAAAAACACCATCAGCAGCTAGAAGAATGCAATTATAAATAAATAAATATGGTGTATTAAAAATATTATATATAAATAAGATTGAGAAAAAATAACTGATTACAAAAAATAGCGCAGATTAATCGATTCCGTATGACCTTTGACCCCGAGCCGTTCTAGTCAGTAACCATTAGACTGTAAAATGCGAACATGATTGGGCGAAAATCACTCAACCCAATCTGGCAACACTGACTGTGACTAGAATGTGAACCTCCTAACCGGACTGTTCAAACTCATTCTCATTAGCGATAAAGCTGCTAACCTGACTCTTCAAACAAGTTGGAGGCCTGCCACCCATTTAAAACAAAGAAATGTAGTAGTTTTAGGAAAACAAAAGCATGTCGGGGTGGGGTGTTTCAGGAGAGAAATAAGCAACCGGGTTTAAGGAAACAAGCCCAAAAGAGGAGACACCTACAAATGTATTGCAGGGCTTAAAGTGGAATAAAGGGGGATGGGGTGGGGCTGGGGATGTGATGGGGCACCCAGTGGATTGGGGGGGGGGGGGGTTGTAGGCTACATGGGGCCCACAAGTATTGGAAATACAATCTATAGGACCAGAGCTGTTAATCATAATACTGCTGAAAAAATAAAAATGATTGTGCACATGCTTTATTGACCGTGTTGCCAATTTAGCAACTTTTGGCCATCCCTAGCGACAGAAAATGTCATCTAGCACCTTGAACAAAGAAAAGTAGGCTACAACTTCATTCACAAGCAAAGCAGATAGTTCAAAATTGAGCATTCAAGTTAGGCAAACCTACTGTATAGCATTCTTTTAGGCTATATAGCCTCAATTTTATCAATGCAGGACAGACTGTTGGCTGAGTAAAAAAAAATGATGTCGGTCTGTCCGAGTGACATTTAAGCATATATTATGTGTATCCTAAATATATCCAAAATATAGCCATTATCGTAAGGTTAAATTTCGTGTAGCCTATGGTAAAGTTATAGCCAGACTACAAGCAATGCAAAGCAGATGCAGCAGTTGGGAATAGGTTGAAAATGACTGCTTTTCAGCCACCTGATATGCAAGTATATTTGGGCTATAAACCTGATTTACATTTTACATTTCTGGTGTAGGCTATGACAAGATAGTATACAGAAGTGCAAAGTGCATCAATGTACAAGTAGGCCTATATTAACACATATACTTAAATAGGTTTTTAAAGTTGCCTATATGAGCAAAAGAAAAGCAAACTGGTGTAAAGGTGAATTAAAAGGACATCACTGGATTTTTTTTTTGGGGGGGGGGGGGGGCACACGGCGTGCTGGCGTCATTGATATGCAAATTAGCGCTTGGTCATCTAGTGACCTTAAGCGACTTTTGCATAGGACTTTAGCTACTTTACATTTGAAATAATTGGCAACACTGATTATGCATGCAGTCGATGCTTTCAGTGAAAGCCCTTTCAACAGTACGTGTCCACTGAAAACATCATCTGATGACTGCTTTACAAATAAAACAGTTAATTCTAACTACAAATGTAGGCTAATGTCAATGTTCCATTGTGCTCAATATGATAGGACTATATTGGTTGCATGAGAAAAAAAATCCCGAGCAGTTTTCAGCCATTACTTTGAGAACTTTTCTTAGGCAAGTGGAAAGAACATTTCGGCCCACACGCATTTTTATAAAACGTAGCCTAATTGTTTGAATGAAACAACCGGTTACTTCGGCGTGGCTACAGATACATTGGTGATATAGCAAGAAAAAGAATCACGTTATATTCAATTCTGACTAAACACAGTCCTCCTGAGGATTAGCAAGTCTATAATTGTTTTTAAAAAGCAGTCGTTGGAATCCACTTCGTTGTAGGCTAAACGCTGTGGATTATCTGATTATCTGCAGCACTAGGTTGCGAATTAATTCACTCGCAGACGCGCACATGCATTGAGCTCTACCTACTGTAGCCTATGTTGTGCCTCCGCCTTTGAGAACACCACATAGTAGCCAACCACGTATATCTTGATCGAGATTTCTTTGTTTTCATTTTCTAACGCTCCGTGATTTCACGACACCATCATCAATGATCATCAGGCGAGTGACAGAAGTGTATACTCCGAGTCCGTAGTAGGCTACTTCATCTCGCACTCCCCGCGACACTGTGGTCTACTGAATAGCCTCTCTTCTTATAAGAACGTGCACCCAAGTCCCGCCCTACTCTGCTTTTGATTGGCTAAACACGTTTGTTAAATTGAAAGCGAGAGCTGCCATTGGTAGGTGAACTCAGAGCGGTATCTCGAACCACGAAAATGATGACTCTTATATCCCAACTTTTTCTCCTGAGGAAATTTTTTCTCATAGCCAGGACACCTAACACGCTACCGGAAATACTTTAAGCGGCCCTTTGCCAGGCTACTGTATAGACATACTTTGAAATTCCCTTTGAGTCGGACCTGCTCCACCTTTCCACCAAGTTTTGCAGAAATTGTGGCCGTGGTTTTTTTGCGATATTGTTGACAGAAACTATTTGTGTGGTGCAACCTGTTAAATATAAGTAGTTCATAAACTCCAACGTAGTGCCAATTTAGATTGAAACTAAACTAAGATGGAACATACGTTCAACTTAACGTACAAATGTAACTAGAAAACGCAATTCCAGGGAATTACCAGTGCATGAAAATGCAAAACATATGGTGTGAAATATATTGTTAAAACAGATTATGTGCTAATTGGCAACCAACATGATGAGGTTTAATATAGTTGAAATGACTGAACTAGGTAGATGAGGTTTAATATAGTTGGAATGACTGAACTAGGTAGATGAGGTTTAATATAGTTGGAATGACTGAACAGATAGGTGGATAGTTTAAAAGGTTAAATTATTTGCTAGGTAGACGAGGTTTAATATAGTTGGAATGACTGGACAGTTAAATAGGTGGATAGTTTAAATGGTTAAATTATTTGCTAGGTAGATTAGATTTAATATAGTTGGAATGACTGAACGGTTAAATAGGTGGATAGTGTAAAAGGTTAAATTATTTGCTAGGTAGATGAGGTTTAATATAGTTGGAATGACTGAACTAGGTAGATGAGGTTTAATATAGTTGGACTGACTGAACAGTCAAATAGGTGTATAGTTTAAAAGGTTAGCCTGAGAAACTGATAGGGTGCAGGTGGCCTGGCCACCTGGCCTAGGAATCTAATTCTAACGGCAGTCTTAATAGAGCCATATTGTATGCTTAAAGCCTGAGACAGAGTATATAGTTTTAAAGTTAAATGTAGATAGTGTAATGGATGTTGATAGACAGAAAGTTGAATGGATGTTGATAGGCAGATTGTTTAATGGATGTTGATGGATAGTTTAATGGGTGAATGGTTTGAAGAGGATGAATGGATAGAAAGTTGGATGAAATGTGTCTTATATCCTTGTAGAATGGAGAAACACAGAGAGAGTTGGTCTAGTTCAGTAGAAAGCAGTTGATACAGGTGCAATCAGTTGAACTGATTCTTTGAGTGGGCCTAGATGAGCAGCTGGAAGATGATACAGGTGCAAATCAAGTTAATTAGTCCATTGTGATGTCATCAGCCCATGTTAAGTCTATGGGGAAATTTTGAGTAGTTTTTAATTAATAGTTTAAAAAGTATAAAAGTTACAAAGCTGAAAAATACAAAGCCCACATGTCCTAAGTAAGACCTACGCAACATAGTTTGAATGAAGTTTCTACGTTAAATGGTTGAAGCTGCATTAACTGCGTTAGAAGAAGAAAAATAATAACTAGAAAAGCATTTCCTGAAGGAAATACAGTGCATGAAAATGCAAAAATATGATGTAAAATATCATACAGAGTAAAAACAAACTATATTGGTTGCTAAGTAGATGAGGTTTAATATAGTTGGAATGACTGAACAGTTAAATAGGTGGATAGTTTAAATGGTTAAATTATTTAGGTAGATAGTTGACGATAACTGACAGTTGGAATGGCTCTAATGTTTGCAAGCAGTTATGGTAACTATGTTAACAAAGATAATAATGTTAACCAAGTTACTATGCTAACTAGCATGCTAGCATGCTAACTATGCTAACCATGTTACTTAGCTAACTTAGCTAATCATTTTTAGCAGTTTTGCTAAAAATGTTAACTAGCATGCTAGCGCTAGCAAGCTAACTATGCTAACCATGTTACTTAGCTAACTTAGCTAATCGTTTTTAGCAGTTTTGCTAAAAATGTTAACTAGCATGCTAACTATGCTAACCATGTGACTTAGCTAACTTAGCTAATCATTTTTAGCAGTTTTGTTAAAAATGCTAACTAGCATGCTAACATGCTAACCATGTGACTTAGCTAACTTAGCTAACTAGCTACACTGGGTAGGAGTCATAGTTGATGACAAGTAACAGTTACAATGGCTGAACAGTTAAATATGTGGATAGTTTAAATGGTTAAATTATTTAGGTAGATAGTTGACGATAACTGACAGTTGGAATGGCTCTAATGTTTGCTAGCAGTTATGCTAACTATGTTAACAAAGATAATAATATTAACAAAGTTACTATGCTAACTAGCATGCTGCTAGCATGCAAACTATGCTAACCACGTTACTTAGCTAACATAGCTAATCGTTTTTAGCAGTTTTGCTAAAAATGCTAACTAGCATGCTAACTATGCTAACCACGTTACTTAGCTAACTTAGCTAATCGTTTTTAGCAGTTATGCTAAAAATGCTAACTAGCATGCTAACTATGCTAACCATGTGACTTAGCTAACTTAGCTAATCATTTGAAGCAGTTTTGCTAAAAATGCTAATTAGCATGCTAACATGCTAGCATGCTAACTATGCTAACCATGTGACTTAGCTAACTTAGCTAATCATTTGAAGCAGTTTTGCTAAAAATGCTAACTAGCATGCTAACATGCTAGCATGCTAACTATGCTAACCATGTGACTTAGCTAACTTAGCTAACTAGCTACAGTGGGTAGGAGTCATAGTTGATGACAAGTAACAGTTACAATGGCTGAACAGTTAAAAAGTTCAGTAGTTTAAAGGGTTAAATTGTTTAACAGTAAAATATTATAGTGAGGACTTTTATTTTGAAACCGTTTTTGGCAGAGGAAGCAGTTGATCAGGATGTGTAGTCTTAATAGGGCCAGTTTGTATGCTTAAAGCCTGAGACTGGCAGTTGATTCAGGTGGCCTGAACACCTGCCATAGGATTCTAATTGCTTAACGGCCGTATTATGATGTCACAATGGGCAATGTTAAGTCTATGGGGATTTTTAAAAAGTTTTTCTTTAATAGTTTAAAAAGTATAAAAGTTGAAAAGACATAGCAGCTTGGTCCGTTTGAAGACCTACGTTACAAAGTTTGAACGAAGTTTCTAAGTTAAACTGTTCAAGAGAAATTGAGTACGGAAAAAGTGGTAAGCGGAATAATAATACGAAGTTGTTGATGTTGTTGCCTTGGAAGAACAGTACAGTGCATTTTCATGCACTGTAATAAATCGGATAACAATAGAGTGCATTTTCATGATAAAGTGCATTTTAATAATAACTAGAGAATGTAATTCCAGGGAATTACGAGTGCATGAAAATGAAGCTAGGACAGGCATAGCTTAATAAAAAGTTGATAGTTTAGACGTAGACAGTTTAAAAGTTGAATCTAGATAGTTTAACAGTTGTTAATAGACTGATAGTTTAATGCGTGTTGATGGACAAATAGTTTAAAGGCTCTATATACTGTATGTCATGCATATTTGTATTTGTTCGTCTCCAGTTTCCATCAGAAAGTGACAAATCTGCAAGCGGCCACATCTGTCAAAGAAACGTCATCACTCGTGAAACGTCACCAACGCAGCCAGTTAACATGGGTGCCAGTTGCCATGTAACACCGGCGCTGGCCACAACGTGAAGCCGAGACCTAAATGAATGCGTTAACGCCTCTCCATAGAGAAACAATTGGCCAACGAGGCGTTTGACGGTAGAAGCTATGCCTTGAACTAGAACGTTAACGTTACATGACCTTAGACCAGCACATAATGTAGGATAGATGTTGCCAACATGCCTGTAATATAAACCTCCATAGGCATATGGACAATGGATAACAGGATGATAAAACACAAAATCTACCCTGAATCCAATGCTATCACATATTTTCTCTATGGTGGCGAAAAAAGATCTAGAAAATCTATAAACTTAGGAATATATAGCCTATCAACTTATTAGTACACTTATTTTCTGATTCTTATGTTACAGCAAACAAACTTATTTCTAAGTGTGCCCCTAATAGCCTACTTGTGTTGAGTAATTATGGTCACATATGAGAAGTAGTGCTGCATTTTGTTAAATTAACATACTTGTGTTGCATTGTAATGTTAGAGCAGTGGTCACAATTTCACACAAGTTTCTTTATTCACCACAGCAAGCAATAGTCTTTTTAAAGACTTTCTCCATCTCCATCTTCCCTTGTGGTGCGGCAGTCTTTGCCACAGAAATACTCCAAGACTCCCATCCTGTCTTCCCTCGCTGTGCTGCAGACTTTTCAGGTATGTCATTTTAATTATTTTTACTGCTAGACCAGCTATGCTGCTTGCTTACACTTCTTGGTTACACAAACATGTAAATTGTGTTTTTATTGACATTGAAGAAAAATAGCTACTTCACTGATTTAGTGTAGACCTACTGTAACCTATAGAGGCAATGTGACTGACAAAACTAGCAAGTTAGTTAAACTAGTTGACTTGCAGTTTGCTTGTCTTGATGTCAGAATGGTCAGTCCTCCATGTTTTTAAGTACCATATCGGCATCGACAACTACAAATGTGTCCAAATGTATTTTTATTAAAAGTAACCATCATATCACATAGCCATAGCAATCAACCATCACATACAGTAAATCCTGGGATTTTTTTTAACCCTATAAAAGGGTGACTACAGACAATCTAATGTGCAGCTGCCTACAAAATCTGCTCCTGATCTGCATAATATACAGCTGAGCTGAATTTTGTATTAGTTTTCTTTGCTCACTTCACTTAATTCATCCTATGTCATTAAAACCGGCCTATTGCTGAAATTGATAGAACCGAGAATGCTTTTTTACTGTGGAGCGAGCAAAGCAGCAATGTTGCCGTGTGTGTAGGCTTGTTCCAGACCAGCCCTGTCAGAGTGGTGTCTGCGTGTCACTGCCTGTCATCGTCTGCTCACACTGCACTGCACTCACATACAACAGAACCCACTAACGCCTACCTGCATACATATCTACGACAAGAACTGAACACTTACTGACTGCACATACTTGAATACTGAGAATACTGGATTGAGAATACTGAATACTGAGAATACTCGATTGAGAATACTGAATACTGAATAGCTAACAACATTGCTGACAACAGAACCCACTAAAAAACATAACGGCATACACATTGGTGACAAAACTGGTTAACACTGTCTGATTATATATCTTGGCTGCACATACTGAGACATATACTGAGAATACAGAATACTTGAATACTGAGAATACAGAATACTTGAATACTGGGAATACAGAATACTTGAATACTGAGAATACAGAATACTTGAATAGTGAAAATACAGAATACTGAGAATACAGAATACTTGAATACTGAGAATACAGAATACTTGAATAGTGAAAATACAGAATACTGAGAATACAGAATACTTGAATACTGAGAATACAGAATACTTGAATAGTGAAAATACAGACTACTTGAATACTGAGAATACAGCATACTGAGAACTATACCTGGGAACCTCTTCATACAGAGAAGTTTATCTGTGAACTATACCTGTAAATTATAACTGTAAAACCGCTACAATACATTTTGATCATCTGTTCTGTGAAAGTTATCTGTGCTGTTAGATTTGAGCTTTTAGACCTGAGGTGTGCTGCAAGACCAGATCTGCGCTGTGAAGATTTTGAGATTCCAAGTTCTGCATAACCTTACCACCTTCAGTGCTGCCTCTTGTTCTTCAGTGCATCATTAAGTGTGATCTGTACATTACCATTCCTAGTGCTGCCTATTCAGAATTACCACTGATGGTAATAAAATACTTAAATAAAGAATATTGTGTATATTAAATTAATTAAATTACTTTTGTACTGACTTTATATATTCAGATAAGTTTGATTGTTTCACTTGGAAGTGGAATAGCAAGTGGAGTGAATAATCACACTCATTTGTACAGCCAATATTAGACTTTACACTATACTAGTCCAGTAGGCTTCAGTTGCATACTACAGCTGTCTTAGTAACATAGTGAGACATGCCAAGGAAAGGACGTCGTTCAGAGGCTCAGAAGAGACGCTGGCGGAAATTGGACCTCTCTGAAGTTGAAACACCACATCGCTCTTCATTTGAACAGAATGAGTCGAGTGAGAGAGAACAGGTAAATGAGGTAACTAGTGCTTCCCAAATGGAGCAGGGAGGCATCACATGTGTTCAAGCAACTCATAGCCAATGTGATGTAAGGTATGGGAACAACAGTAACAAGCAGTGCACCTGCAACTCTCCATTACAGAACTGAGCTCAACAGTGATGATCTTGACTACGTTTTGCAAAAAGGTAACTTGATGTACAGTGAAGTATTGGTAAGGTTGAGCGCGGGAGGCAATGAAGCACCCGACCACTTGGCTCTTGATGAATTACCTGATAGTGTTGAGATCTATGGACAGATGTATCATATTGAAAAGTGCCCATCACGGTTGTTCCCATACCTTACATCACGTTGGCTATGAGTTGCTTGAACACATGTGATGCCTCCCTGCTCCATTTGGGCAGCACTAGTTACCTCATTTACCTGTTCTCTCTCACTCGACTCATTCTGAAGGACTCTTCTCATCCTAACAATGGATTATTCCTACCGCTGAAATCAAGAAGACGCCTTTCTGCCCCCCCCCCCCCCCCCCCCCCAACCCCCACCCCCAACACACACACTTACATCATCACTGTCATCACTTCACATACATACAACACACTGCTTGCTACAGTAAGCCTCCTCTACATACTTGCTGCACACTGCCCCCCCCCCCCCACATACACAGCACATTGTCTTCAGGATCTTCTCCAACACACATCCTCTACATACTTACAGCACACTGCCCCCACCTACACACTACACACACACACACACAGTCACTGCTCCACTCCCCTCCCGCCCACACACACATCTTCACTGTCATCACTCACATACATCATACATACAGTACTCTGCTTGCAATAGTAAGTCCCTGCCCCCCCCCCACATACACAGCACATTATTTCATCAGGAAGCTTCTCCAACACACATCCCCAACATACTTACAGCACACTGCCCACACACACACACACACAGTCACTGCTCCACTCCCCTCCCGCCCACACACACATCTTCACTGTCATCACTCACATACATCATACATACAGTACTCTGCTTGCAATATTAAGTCCCTGCCCCCCCCCCAACATACACAGCACATTATTTCATCAGGAAGCTTCTCCAACACACATCCCCAACATACTTACAGCACACTGCCCCCCCCCCCCCAATACACAGCACATTGTCTCATGAGGAAGCTTCCCCAACACACATATTGCACACTGCCCTCTCCCCACATACACAGCACACTATCCCATCTCCCCTGTCATCCCCCCAACACACACACCAAGACCCCTGGCAGTTGGGTTAGCCCCTTGAGCCGTGGATCTGCCCAAGGTTTCTTCCTTGGTAAGGGAGTTTTTCCTTGCCCCTGTTGCTCTTGGGTGCTCCTTGTTGGTGCCCCCCACCCAATCCCAATCCTCCCCCACCTTTTTTATGCAGCCCTTGCCACTTAATCTACTAAACCCCTCTTCTACTGCACTCTTACCCCCCCCCCCCCCCCCATTAATGCACAAAAAGGCTGACACCAGACATAATTTCACTGCATTTCTTACTTCCAGTAACTATATGCATGTGACAATAAACTTCCTTGTATCCTTGTATCCTTGTACGGTATGGTTATCTGAGGCAAGGTGGACCTGATGGTGTGGACTTCCTACAGCTTTCTGAAAGACTGCATTGTTTGTCAAATGATGTAAAGTTTGCACTGCTAACTGTAGGTAGCTCAACAATAGCTTTGTTTAGAGATGATGATAAATATGGGGTTTTTGATCCACATTCAAGAACACCTCATGGATTTCCAGCTCTGGCACTGCTGTGATGTTGACCTTTGTCAGCTTGAGTGACATGATTGATTATCTGCTTGCATTCTGGACCTTACTTGAATCATCTGATGAATGGGTTTATGAGTTAATGTCAGTGTTATTTACATCTGAGTGTAATAATGAACAAGGAAGCCACAGTGGCAATGTGCAACCTGCTCGGACTACAGAGTTTCACGCTCCAGCCATTTCTGTGAATTTACTTAGGCCTACTAAATGTGAAAAGGATAGGCGCCGAAAAACTGCTAAAGCACAAAAAGATATGTCCTTCAGTGAGAACAACAGAATCAGACAGGGAAAATATGAACGGAATAGAATGAAAAAAAATGGAATATGAAAGAAAGAGGTATGCAAACTGCATTCAACACAAAAACAAAGCATACCTCAGAGACCGTTACATGCATGAAAATAACTACAAGTTGAAAAAAAAGCTATCCTTAAACAGACAGTACTCCTGTGACCCGAGTTTTAGGTTGAGGAAGCAGGCTTACATACAGAACCGTTATGCCCATAATACAACCGTTTAAGACAGAAGAGTCAGATGCAGAAACATTATTTCGAGAGTATGAAGTATCGATGCACCAAGAAAGCTAAAATACAGGAGCGATACTTCCAAAATCAAATTTTTCGTTCAAAACAGAAGTTGACCATAAAACATCACTATGCAAATGATCCAACATACAGACAGAAAACAAAGGAAACCTTCACTGACAGATACAGAAATGACCCTTTATTCAGGCATTATCGTTCTCTACAAAAAAAGAAGAAAGCAGGTGTGAGCCTAAATAACAGTTTCCAGAGAATGATTCACAAAATGCGTTGTGCTTTACAAATACAGCGTACTGTAAGTACCATAATCTTGCACGCCGGTCTGGACTTCAATCAGAGCATGAGGTTGAACAACAGTCAACACCAACAGAAAGCACCCTTTTGCATGATGCCATCGCATCTTTTCGAATGGATGTACAGAACGGCCCTACTTTTGTTTGCACAGTGTGTCACAGAGCTTTGTTTTATAACCAAGTAAAAGCGTGCAATCATGAATGTTATAAAAAGAATCGAGGCATGGTTGATCAATGCTTAATAGGCAAATATGTACATACATGCAGCGAGCAGTGCAGTGCACTTGAAAAAAGTTGTGCACCAGATGAAAAGACAGAGTGGATTTGTTACAGCTGTGATGAAAACTTGAAGATGGGAAAAATGCCGGCCATTGCTGTAAACAATATGTTAGAGCTATCACCAATTCCTCCAGTGCTCAGTAATCTTAATATACTTGAAAGGCACATTATAGCACAGTACATACCATTTGCAAAAATAATCAGTCTTCCCAAAGGCCAGCAGAAATTAATACATGGTGGAATCGTCTGTGTACCTTCAGAAATAGAGGCAACAGTCAACGCTTTATAGTAGCCAGTCGCAACTTTTAAAAGTGAAGTTGAAAAGAAGAATGAACTATACAGGGCATTACCAGTTCCAAACTGTAGACATGACCAAAGTATTACGTAAGAGCAAGAATGCTCCAAGACAAACGTGAAGTGGAAAAACTGGTACGCAACAGAGATGCCACTCGATTCATGCAGCCTTTGAGAGGAACACCTGCCTACTGGGAAAAAACCCTCAGAGACCTCTTTGCAATGCTTCGCCAGCTGGGTACCCCAACATTCTTCTGTACATTTAGTGCTGCTGAAATGAGATGGCCAGAGGTCATACAAACAATATAAGCACAGCAAGGACAGCAGGTTGACTTTTCTGAACTTGACTGGGCATCAAAATGTGAGATTCTACGTAGCAACCCTGTCACCACCATGCGCATGTTTGACAAGCGAGTTGAAGCACTACTCAGACTAGTGAATGGTTCATTTGGAAAGATTGGTAAAATAATACAGAGATGGTTACTACGGTGATGCTAGGATAGACATGGTGGTTGCATAGCTTAATAAAAGTTGATAGTTTAAAAGTAGACTGTTTGAAAGCTGAATGTAGATAGTTTAAAAGTTGTTGATAAACAGCTAGTTTAACAGATAGTTTAATGATGGTTTAAAAGTTGAAGGTAAATAGTTTAAAAGTTGTTGACAGACTGGAAGTTTAATGAATGTTGATATTCAAATAGTTTAATGGCTGTGTATAGGTAGATATTTGACGATAACTGAAAGTTGGAATGGCTCTAATGTTTGCTAGCAGTTATGCTAAGATTTTTAACTATGCTAACCATGCTACTTAGCTAATGTTTTATAGCAGTGCTAGCAATGCTAACATGCTAACCATGCTTCTTAGCTAACTTAGCTAACGTCTTCTAGCAGTTTTGCTAAACATGCTAACTATGTTAGTAATGCTAACTATGCTAACCATGTTACTTAGCTAACTTAATTAACATTTTCTAGCAGTTTTGGTAAACATGCTAACTATGTTAGCAATGCTAATATGCTAACTATGTTAACCATGTGACTTAGCTAACCTAGCTTATCATTTTTAGTAGTTATGCTAACTATGCTAACTAGCATGCTAACTATGTTAACCATGTGACTTAGCTAACCTAGCTAATCATTTTTAATAGTTATGCTAACTGTGCTAACTAGCATGCTAATTATGCTAACCATGTGACTTAGCTAACCTAGCTAATACTTTTTAGTAATTATGCTAACTATGTTAACTAACATGCTAACCATGTTACTTAGCCAATCATTTTTAGCAGTTTTGTTAAAAATGTTAACAATGCTAACATGCTAACTATGCTAACCATGCTAACTAGCTACAGTGGGTAGGAGTCATAGTTGATGACAAGTAACAGTTACAATGGCTGAACAGTTAAAAAGTTCAGTAGTTTAAAGGGTTAAATTGTTTAACAGTGAAATATTGTAGTGAGGACTTTTATTTTGAAACATTTTTTGGCAGAGGAAGCAGTTGAACAGGATGTGTAGTCTTAATAGGGCCAGTTTGTATGCTTAACCCTTAAAGGAGTACCGTCACACCAGTGTGACGGGAATGTTGAGAAATGAACATTCTAAAGAATATCTGGGTTTATTGAATTCAACATAGAATTTTAGAACCTTCAATTGTTGCGGAACTTTTTAAGTTGTAAGTGCAGTAGGCCCCTATCTGCCCCTTTGGAATTATATCTCGAGCCTATTATAAGGTCCAGTGCGTTATGTCCTGGGATTCGGACGTGCTCCAAAAGAAAAGAAAAAACACTTTTTTTATAGACGGTTATGAAGAGCAATATGAGTCTGAACTCCGTGTCATTCAGACTCAACCCTCTTGTTGCTTTGATATCTTTTTCGTTGTCGTTTGAACGTCGGCAATCAGGCATGTTGCGGTTGCAATTTAAGTAAAATTTCTACAGTAGGCCTACAACATGCAACATGCTTGTTAGGCTGGGCTACTGTCAATGTACTTGTACAGGTAAATGTTCAACAATTGCTGGTGTACAGGCTATAATCAATAATTAATCATTTGTCTAGCTGTTTAAAAAAAATCGTGCTACATTCAAACGCAAAAGGTGCTTTGATATCTTTTTCGTTTGAACGTCGGCAAGCAGGCATGCTGCGGTTGCAATGAATGAGGATAATTGGTTTTATCTGCGGATTTATTTTTTGCATTATTTTGAATATGACTCGCTCCAGTCTCAACAGCACGTCTACTTTTTCCACACGCATTTCTCTCTCTCCATCCCTGCGCACGGTGCTTTCTTAAAGGAGCTGCACCATCTTACAACAATTGCATCTACATTTTCATATTAGAATGTTTTGTCAAGTGTAAGCTTAAACTACGTGATCAATTTAAGTTCCTGTGCCCCCGCTGAAAGTCTCATGCGCTTATCGTTACACTATCAAATCTATAAGTAACCGTGACAAATAGGGTATAAGATATATAAACTCACGCTATTGTATTATCATATATGTTTGGTAATGGCTCAGCTTTCTCTGATTGTTCTACTGACTTGGAAACATGGAAGCAGTAAGTCAAGTTGCATCAAAAATAGTAGTGGCAGAACTCCAAAGTGACACCTTGTGGTTGTTTGTGTCAACTGCAGTTTGTGCCATTTCTGCTGAGAAAATGGGGTGCGTGATTCCTGAAGGAACCCGTCCAAACTTAACTGGGACCCACTGTAGGTGTACTGTCCGTTCCATGCAGGACAGTGACGGAGGGCTTCTTTGGGTTGATGCTAGGCTTAGCACTGGGCTTGGCTTTCACCCCTCTGGAAGACAGTTGGCCATCGAAGTCTTGACACCAGGCTTCATGCTTCTGCCACTGAGCTAGGTCGTAGAGGGTGTAACTCCTTTTAGACTGGCTGAACATGCATCTGCGGAAATCAGCTCGCTGTTCTGGTGGTAGCTTGCTGAGCAGCCTTGCAACGTGGGTACCGCATAGGAGCTCCACCTCACCATCAGGGCCAAGTGTCTTCAACATTCCCACCAGTGACTGTATCTGAAGGGAGAAGGCCACTGCATCGCCCCGTCTGATGTCAGGTGTGTCCATCACCTCAGCGATCCGCTTAATAGTCAACAAATGAGACTGTCCAAACTTCTCATTCAGGGCCATCATTGTGTCAGTAAACAGTGTCTGGGAGTGGATGTAGGCATCAGCTATCAGTTTGGCCTCCTCTAGCTTCAGGTGATAGACTTGATACTTAAACATTTCGGTGCTATCAACAGGTAGCAGGTTCTCTAGGGCAATCTTGAGGTGAGTAAACTCACCAGGGTCTCGATGAGAGAAGTTGGGTATGGTAGCACGGGGGCCACGATATGCTGATTCTACGATGGAGGTGTGGTATGATGGCCTGGAGTAGGTTGGCGCCTGCCTGGTTGCATATGGCAGACCCTGAGGAGGTGGTGGACGTTGCACTGGCGGAGGGCGGAGTGCAGTGGGGTTCAGAGGCGAGCTGCGGTGGAGGTGGGGGCAAACTAGACCATGCAGGGCGCTGTCGCTGGGTAACTGTAGGGTCGTGGCTATTACTGGGGTAGGTGGGCCCGAAAGGTTGCCTAGTTGGTGGTGCTGACAACGGCTGGGCTACTGGCGCCACATTCGGCTTGGCTGCTAGTGTCTCATTTCTTAATAGCTGCAGTTCACTCATCAATCGGTCGAGGCGGCCGACCGTGGGCTGCTCACTCGCAGGTGGCACATCTCCGGTGTTGCTTAACCACAGTGGTGGTGGTGGCCATCCTCCATCAACATCCACCGTGGTAGGGTGATAGCCATGTGCCTCATGCGGTTGTTGTAGACTGCGTGCAGTATTCACCAGCTGTAGCATGTCTGCACGGACTGCTTTCAGTTCTGCCAGGCCTGCTGACATGCGCTGCTGGGACTGCAGTGACTGCTCCAACATGTGCTCTAACACACGCCTCTCATGCTGGATGTCTTCTAGCTCTGCGTCATAGGCTGTGCTCTTAACAGGTGAGTGACTCAGGAGATGACGAGGAGTACTGTGACTACGTACATTTTCCTCTTCATGCCAATGAGCACCAAGCCCCCTGTAGTCTACTTCATAATCTTCATAACAGAGAGGAGGGCGTGTCTGGCGTCGGGGGCGCGCACCGGGGAATTCAACATCTTTCATATCCATCTTGATTGAGTACAATGTACCTCCGGCTCGAAGGACCATTAATGTAGGGGAGATAGCAGGTGGTTGGACTGTATATTAGACTATTAGGTTGCGCCGTTCAGTTTTCATCTAACACAATCAAGGAGTGCCGGCCAGAGTCCTGAAGATGTTGAATGGGGGGTTTGGTTGGAAAGGATGACGCAAGGCGGTTTGAGTAAAGTTGACTTCTTCTATTGAACTGCAGTATTTACCATACATAGGTTTGGATCTGCGTTTATGTGTTTGCGTGATCCTAAACACAACAGAAATAAATACAATAAATCAGATGCTGTCTGTGGCGTTACTAATCTCTTCACATCACACTAAGCACTATTCCAATCATTAATACACATAACTGAGGTAGATGAACTGGATTTACATTGGCAGCATGTGATCTAGGCAGGTTCGACACAATCTACCAAATAACTACAGGATTACTCACAAATATACCAAATATGCATCAATACTAACTTAACTTTATCTAAACTGCAATATTCGGTTGGTCATTTATGCACACAAACTCAAGGATTAATTCAGATGAAAAGAGAAAACTTTCTAGCCTGGGTGTTCCCATGCTGCCTTGCGCGCGATTTGATTCACGCTGCTAAGGCAGCCTGGAGACCATGGAGCAAATTTTCGCCTGAGATAGGGAACCAATCACAGAACAGGGGGGGAAAGCAAGACGATGATGAGCTATGCACAGACGCATTTGATAGACATCCGTGGCACCCAATAAACGGATCGGGGCATTTTTTTCAAATACGAGAAAATGAACGTTTGGTTCCCAGACCACGTCTCATTGAGAAGTGGTGGCGCTAGCCAGGCTAAAAACTTTCTGAAGTCAGGTATAACTGAATCATGGCATCTGAACTACACAAAGATGGAGGAATGCATGATGTCATATCCTGAAACTAGCGATGTCAAAATAAGAGTCATTAAGCTAAACTCAGGAAATGCATTAACCAGGGAAAATTACTTATCAAACTAAAAGTCCATAGCCTTTTCTACATCTAGAGACTGAAATTCTGGATATCTGGGTGATCTGCTAAGTAAAATATAATTCAGCAAAACACGAGAGCCTGAAGTTTAACGGGGTAGACAAGGGAAACGTCGGGTGGATCGTAATGCCAATTCTGCTGATTGAACAGAAAAGTTGCTGAGAAAAGTGTCTTTATGATTAGGTTCAATTTCACTTGCGCAGACACACATACATTGAATGAGCGCTCACATTACCCCCCAATTGTAGGCTATGCATCTTCATTTGATCACACACAATTAAGAAATATTGCCTAATCTGGAAAATGTTACGTTTTTTTCGGCCAGTGGTTCATTAACAGTCTATCATTCATTTGTGTCGCAAATGAACAGATGTGTGACAGAAGCATGGGCATAGATTATTTATAGCCTAACATAATGGTGGTGAACACTGGTCGGTAGGGCCCCCTTGAAATTTTTGCTTGGGGGCCCCCACAGACTCTAGAATCGCCTCTGCTCTGGCGGGTTGCATACAAATTGCCCAATATGTTGCCACTATTGGTCTAAAATCGTTTTCATTTGTTCAGTTATACTCCATATATCATTTTTATTAACTTTTCTTAATATTCATGACAAGTTAAATTTAAAGAGATGGTGGTCCAACGGCGGACCACAAGTGGCACCCTACCGGCGGCATTTCACCAGTGGTACGCTATCTGACAATCTGATTTTGCTATCTGGGCTAGAGAGAACAATAGAGTAAACCTTATGAATTAATATGAAATGTTGTTATTTAATGTAAGAAAGAACTGTTATTTCATACCTGTCAACATTTAGCTTTCCAAAAACGGGAATTTTTTTTTCGGGGGGGGGGGGGTGTCAGTGTTTATACCGGATCTGTGTTTGCATATTTAATACGTTTCATACACGTGTTTCAACACTGCATTTCGGTCGTTGCTTTTACCTTACCATTACCTTACGCATGCCAGTTATGTATCCACCAGCTGCCTGCCTGCAGCCTACTTCCAAAACTCCAAAGCTGCTTGCTGTCAGATTTGGTTCCGAGGGCACAAGTTCAGTGTATCAACAACACTCAATAACAGTTTAAGTGATGTGTTAATCAATTAAATTCCCAACAATTTCACAACAGCTAGTTCTGGAATAGGCCATTCAACTAGCCCGCTTGCTTACGACGAGACTCAGGCTGCACAGTCGGCACCCGCTTCCTTATTTGGGTTTTGGGTTGCCAGGTTTTAGCCTATGACAAAACGGTTGAAATTGAAACTAAGTGATCGTGTATGTGTAGGGTGTATTTCATACACAATCTGGTAACCTGAACGGATCAATGATTTTAAAATGAAGTTTGATGGCCATGCAAATTACGGGAGTTTTCCGGGAGAAATAACAAAACGGGAGGGTGCTGGGAGATGACCTTGAAATACGGGAGAAACCCGGGAAAAACGGAGTGTTGACAGGTATGCGTTATTTACTGTAAGAAAGAACAGTATATGACAGCTATATGCCTTGTTTGCTCAGAAGTGGGTGTAGTAAAGGAGTAAATCACCAAACAACAATATGATAGCTACCCATGCAGAAAAACATGTAAACAATACATTCTTGCAGTTGGGACGACAAGAAACAACATCCATGACTTCTACATTGTGGTGGATGGTCAGCTGATTCCCTGCAAGGCTAAGTTGCCACTTTCTGCCTTCGACGAACTTTTCAAAACACACTACAGTATGTGTTGGGCATCTCCTATGACCAGGCTCTGCACAACGTGTATACATTTGTCCAGACCACCATTTACAATATTGATGTAGGACTAAGATTCTTAATTGAAACAACTGAATGGAATTGAATAAGATACTTTCATGTTTTGTGTGCAAATTTACGTTTAACTCTGTTAGAGATCTGGTTCGGCATCTAAAACTTTCCCATGCCTTTTACCCTGGTAAGAAATGTCAGTTGATATGTGATCAAAATGGGTGTAGTCAAAGGTTCAGAACTTTTTCAGGCTTTAGAAAGCATCTCCACAAAATACACAGAGCTAGCAATGTAGATCATTGTGACAAAACCTCTTCGTCTTGTTGTCCTGATCAACAAATTGAGCCTTCCTGTGATGCTGTAGAGCAGCCTGAAAGTTCAACAAGCAGTGAAAGGACTAGGCAAAGTACCCGAGAGATGTGTGCATCCCTTATTGGAAAACTTCTGAGCTGTGGTGTAGCAAATACGGTAGTTAAGTCTATTGTTGACAATTTAGAGGAACTTGTAGATGAGATTCATACAAATATCTACTGTAAGACGATATTCTAAATTTACTTCCTGAGAATGTGAAAGGCAAATTAGACGATTATTTCGAGAACCTGGATAATCCATTCACCAATGTGAACACAGAGACAAAATGGAAAAGATATTATGGTGAGAAATGGGGATTGGTGGAACCCGTTGAGATTGCTTTGGATGTGCGGTATGACTCAAGAAGAAATCGAACCTCTGGAACCTATGATCAGGTTCCTGTCACAGACAAATTTGTGTATATCCCCTTATTGGAGAATTTAAAGGAATTATCCGGAGTAAAATGCACTTTAGATCAATTTACGGATGATTGGGAGTACATACGTTGAATTGACATCCAAATCATGTCATTCGGATGTGTTTTGAGAAAGTTCGATGTTACCGTTTTTAGTCAAAACTCGTTAGCCTGGAAGTGACGCGGGCATGTCATTTCGCCACTACAAAACGCTATTTTTATACCTCTATGTTTTTTTTGTTTTTTTTTAAAACGACGACGAAATTGTGAATTTCCAGAGCGTGTTACTCCACACTCAGCAATCAACTCCTATGGACTTTACTCCGGATAATTCCTTTAAGTTAAACGGTGTGATTGTCGTGAGAGCACGATTCATAGGCGCTTGCATAGTGTTCGGCCGTATGTCTGCGTGCGCACCTGCCTACCATCAGGCTACTCAGCTACTAGAGAAAGAATTTCCCCTGTTTGTATGTTCACTCCAAGTTGGCCTACCATAACTTACCAACTCTGCACTGTAGACCATAAACTGGCTATTTATATTTTTCTGTGAAATAACCAAATGTATTTGTTCAACTTTATGAAGCAGAATTACGCACTAGGCAACGTAACACATTTTTGTTTGTGCAGGAGAGCGATTAACAAATTGCACTTGTTGCTGTTTACCAATAAATACTATATATTTTTGCAAACAACAAAAACAGAAAGGATGGAGACAGGAACAAGGTCAATTGGTAGATATGCTTATCAAAACGTTAGGGGCTGGATGTGGATGAATGAAGCACAAGCATGCTTTACTAATGTTAAGCATGCACGCTGTTTAACGTTACACGGTATACTAAAAGTAAACCAAAGGTAAATGTAGCCTTTTTAGGGTTGTGTAAAGTTGACCAAATTACTGTAATATAGGCTGTTAGGCGTGAATAAAGTAGGCTACTTTGTTGCTACAACTGCAACCCTTCCAACGTTAATGGGGACGAATGTTGACATTTTCCTGTATTTTGGGTGAGAAACCCAGGTCATCTCCCTTATTTTCAATGTTCAATGTTGACACCTACAGTATGGAACGAAAGAGAGCGTAATATGGCGCCAGAAATCACATTCCCTCTAGAACCTTTGCTAGTGCCTAGATGTCGCTCAGTCTCCATTGAGTTTCTACGAAAGCCGCAGCGCGAGGCCTTCCTTTATCTTGCTACTCTGCAAGAAAGAAGGAAATGAGGGGTAAACGTGGTGTGCAGAGAGGGGTGCCCGAAGTGTGAAAACTGAGACTGGGAGCTACATGGAAAAATATGCACCAAACAGGCCACTTTGAAATGTTGCTGTTTTCATGATTACAAAAGTTGGGTGACCCCCCCCCCCCCTCCTAGACTAAAAAAAGTTGGGTGACCCTCCCCTCAACAAAGAATAAAAAGACATGACCCTCCCCTATTTTCCTCCGGTGGTCCATTCCATAAATACCGAATGGTCCCTTAATCACATTAGCCAGCGGCAAGTTTCCTATTGTTCTCTATAGTTCGGCAACGAAAAAGTAGCAACGCTGGCGTAACGCTAGCATTTAACAAGCTGAGCGTTGAACTTGGTTCAACTTTCAAAGCGCAACGCAAGTGTATTCAATTGTCAGTTAAGGCAAACTGTTTGTGTACAAGATAGAACTTATTATGGTCTGAGCGTGTGTGATTAAAAGAGTCATTTTTATTATTTTATAACAGGCCCAAATATATTCATGTTCCAGACATTAAACATTAAAACATAATGGATACCTAATATTTCAGACATTCTGAGATAATCAACCATCATCTACCTAAATATTATTCACCTTTACATGTAAAAACATTCAATACCTACACCCACTTGACCCCCTTTAGCTTCAAATACATATTTAACATCTAGTTTGGCAGTGGAAACCCAGTGTTTGACTTGGGCTATACACAATTTCCATTAATGCCAGTATATTTCATCTTCAAGAAGTCTAAAAACACAAAGAATTCTATATATAAATTCTATATATAAATTTCATATATAGAATTTTGAAAAGTAGCATGTGTCATTTGAATTACATGGTGCTTGGCATTCTTCATCAGTGAGCTGCAGCTCGTTCTGCAGCTGGTCCTAGTTAACCTGAAATGTCCTACCCTGGAAAAAAAAAAGTTCTCCCGAGAGCTAAATTTGAATTTGCTCAGCAAGTAACTCTGGCGATGAGTATTGATGTTCATTACTTATGCCCATGAAACCAAGCTGCACCAATCACATCGGCAGATGATATAGGCGGGCCAGAGGTGAGCTAAACAGAGGACGATAGCGCTGTGACATAGATGTCTGGAAACATTGCTCATAGTGTTATCCAATTGCGCGCAGTGATATTTTCAAATTCATGCTGGGCCCTGCCCCTCGAGTTGAGCCATTTTCATTACTCATAGCCAGACCCTTAATCTTTCAGATTGGGTCTGGTCCTCCAGGCTACAAATGCCCTATGAAACTATGAAAAACTACATGAAAGGTTCCAAGAAGTACCTTACAGGATAATCTTCAGAGTCTATGCATAGCATTTGGGAAGCCAGTAGGATGTTGTTGATGGCGTCTTCTCTTTTCTTACTGAAACTTGACAGGTTAAGGGTGGCGACAGGTGCAGTGTAATCCTTAACATCGGTTATCATGCTAGATTTCACAAGACCTTTGATAATCAAACTATTCAGAATGACATCAAATTCCGGTGTCTTCTCCTTGGCACGAAAGTGCTGTTTTATCGGACAAGATATGCCAACAGAGTATCCTCTTGGTTGAGGTGTCCAAACCTGAGGCTGTATGTTGCAGGCGATCAGGAAAGCAACTGTGAAGATATCAACACCATATACTTCCTTTATCCAAGTGGGAAGAAAGTTCCCCCCAGTGCGTGGATTGATTTCTATGAGTTTGGGCCCATGGTCAGTGAGTTTGAGGTCAACATTGTAGACTCCATTCTCCAGACCACAGTGGAGGCAGCTCTGATAGGCAGCAGCCACCATCTGGGCCTCCTTCTCCTGGCTGACACCAGAGGGCATAAGATGGGAGGAGCTGATGAAGTACGGCAAGACAGAAGGACCACACCAGGACACGAAGGCCAAGAGCAGCCTTCCTTCAAAGATTGCCAAGTCCACCACATACTTAACACCTTCTAGAAACTCCATAATCATAGGTCTGGAATCAAAGCCATCATTAGGATCCAAGGTTTTTAGAGCCGTCATTTCTTGGACATACTCCTCACACTGTTGAGCATTTTCCACCAGTTTCACAGAAACAGAACCAGCTCCATACTCTTGCTTCACCACAGCAGGAAATCCAAAAGATTCGGCAGTTCTGGTGAGATCGGTCAGGTCCTCAAAGTTTTCAGAACGGACGGTATACTGCCTAGGGGCAGGGAGGTGACACCAGCCCTGATCTACGGCAGCCAGGTGATTCTGGGTGTGGCTCTTCCTCTTGGCAATGGAGATGGCCTCCACTGTATCTCCAGGCAGGCCCAGTTTGGCCCTCACCAAAGCACAGAGAATTGTGTTTTTGCAGATGAATGTTAGACAGCCATCTGGTTGCAAACCCTTTTTTTCCAGGAGGGACACAATGTTCTCAGTGTGGACTTCATCTTGTGTGTGATCCATGTAGTCGTAGACCAAATATTCGGAGACATAGTCGTATGCAGGGTGTCGCTCATTGTTGCAGACAAGAATACTCTGGTAAGAGAAAGCGTCAGTTAAGTTTAAATTCATTGTTTCGAACATATTATACATTAACTTACAATTAGGTTTGATATTGTAAAGGTCACAGTCTCTTTAAAAAACAGTATCATATTCATTTCATCTACCTTAATGCCATATTGCTTGGCTGTGACGAAGACTCCAAGTTTTTTTGACTCCCCTGCTCCGATAAACAGCAGAGTCTTTCCAGCCAGGATGGAGCAGTGTGAGTGATGACATATGGTCTGTAGCAGGGGCTCGATGGCTGAGGATGACAGCTGAGGATGAAGAAGGCCATTTGGAGTGCTGAACATTCCCCTTGAAACATTTTTTATCCCCAGGAGGAAAGGCAGCAGCTCACCATCCATCTTCCCCAGGGAAAAATCAACTCCTAAAAATAAATAAGAACATGACTATATGAAATATAACTAAAAATAACAAAATATGACCGCCGCTCAGTCCTGCACATTCTCAATTTATCTCCATCTCTTACTCCATCCCCTACTCTTAGAATAGTTGTGTATGTAAATGTGTGTGTTCATGTGTGATCATCTCTCAATGCAAATCAAACCAGCTATTAGGCTACCTGAAATAAAACTATGCCAATCTCTAGGTATGGTGAAGGGTATGTTATGATGTGGAGCTATTTTAATTCCAAAGGCCAAGGGAACTTTATCAGGATGCATAGTATCCTGGATCCATGAAATAACTGGCCTTTACAAATAAAAAATCTGCCTGTCTCTATGGGAATTTAACATAGTGTATATGTCTCCTGTATTTTAAGGAAGAACATTTATTTATTTAAAAAACATTCATTCACAAAGAAAATTGGTGTCCTGAAAGGTTGGATTTTTCCTAATTTAAAAAAAAAAAATTAAGCCATGAAGATGATTTTTATTCCTCCGATGCATAAGGATGTTTTGTTCGTAGTACCAGTTTGCAACAATAATTTTAACCCTAAGTTGTAAACCCTTTTTTAAAAAAAATAAAAAACTGGATACACCAAAAAACCTTTATGTAATCGCTTCCTGCCAGGACTTTTACAGGCTTTTCCCAAATCATGGAAGTAACGTCGCCGCAGCGGTAAATAGCAGCAGAGAGTAGAAGCCATCGGGCAAGTGTTATTTAAATAAACTCCTGGTGTACTTACAAACTTTCCAATGCCTCGTTTTATGAGTACAGAACATATTTGTACTACTGTAGAAGTGTCGTACCATTCAGGGCATTATTAGTAGGGTAATTTATAGAGATGCACCGATTGAAATTTTCTGGGCCGATACCGATTTCCGATTTTTCATAGAGTTTGACCTGCCGATACCGATTTTAGCCGATTCCGATTTCATTTCTTCTAACCATTTTACAGCACACACACAAATAGTTATTTTCTATCTTTTCTTTGATAGAACATGTTAATATAGACGTGTAATCAACTTATCAATGATGAAATGGCTGTTAAAAAAAAATGGAACCGGTGAGCAGACAGATTCTTTTTCAAGTCTAACTTCAGATGCAGTATCAAATTATGGATTAAGTTAAGTTATGGAACACCCATTTTATGCTTCTCACATCCAATATCCAACTAAAGATTTAAGAACAATTTTCATGATACATTTGAACATACTACCATGTAACATATTTTCATATGCATTGATGAATTTATGGGAGGGCGAGGGAAAGGTGGTAGCAGCCTAGGCTATCACGCAAACACAGGGGAGAAGTGCTAATAGCGATTAGGTGCTCCACCATATGAAAACAGTGCACGTCTGTTTTGCGGTGAAAGATTTAAATCCAAATTTCGATTAAATGCATCAATTAGGCTATAGAAACTTTCAGAGACGACTGATTCAGTATTCAGAGCATCAGTTTTCTTCATTGTAGGCTACTATGTCAAAAGCAACTTTAACGTTTGTTTGCCTTTCTAATAGGCGTTTGTTCACTTTCACGACATCCACTTCTCAATCTGCTAGACTAGGGTATTTTAAGACATAGCCCTAGTCTACGTGCAGTAAATAGTTAGAGTATTTTTTTTTTCAGTGGAGTAGAACTACTAGGGCTACTGTATGTCGCTGCTTGTTGACATCTTTGATTATTTTTAATGTCGCAGTTGTTTATCTCCGTTCAGCAGGCTTGTGGTTCAGCTGTGGGCACGCAATTAGCGGCAGTGACGGGCGGTGATGAGCGATGTTTACGTAGCCTAATGAAGTGACAGCTTAGTAAATTCCACGCAGTAGGCCAATGGTAAAGCACAGCGTTTGCTGCATAGAAAAACTCAATAGCCTATTAGCGCTTTCTTTGTAGCCCTACATCCAGCCCTGAGTGGTTGCTAGCTTCTTCAAACTTTGCAAACTCAGCTGGGTGTTGTTACAATTGCGGCGCACGAGTGTATTTGACCGGCATAAAATCGGCATGTCTCAGACTGACTGGCCGGTCGCCGGTCATGGCCGATCACGTGAAAATCGGCCGATTCCGGTCACCAGCCGATCTATCGGTGCATCTCTAGTAATTTACGAGATACTCTATTGGTTCCATAAGTGCCTGCACAAGCCATTCATTTCTGTATTCGCCTGACAGCGCTACTCGACCAATGTTCGACCAAGGGAAAAGGGCTTCTGGGAGGGTGTTTGCCTCGAGGTCTTGGTGCAAAGGACCCTAGGGTGAAATTACTCCGAACCATCACTTTAAAGGTTGTATCAGCGATAGCGGGAATACGTCACTTCTATTGATGTTCAAACAAAACAGAGAGCTAGCTCGCTACTCCCTCCCCCTCCCTCCTGTGCAATTAAAACTCTCCTAAACGCGCATCTCGTCGGTTATTGGTTGAAACACTTTCTTTTGCCTTTGAGTGGGTTGCCAACCCTTGATGGTAGCAATTGTTTTTGTGTACAGATCTCGGAGCCTCGGCTGCCTACAGAGACGCAGTTTTTTGACAGCCTCCTTATGGGGCAGACAGCTAGCGGATCGTTAGGAAAGATTAGATGAATGTGATCATTTATGTTTGGGCCTTTTTTGGGCCTGAAATTGCTGATACAACCTTTATTGTTAAAGCAACACCAAAGAACTTCCCCTCTGTCGCACGCACGCTATTTGTTTATCCAGCACCGGCTTTGCAAATAACAATGTCCACAGACAAGGTAGAATATGTTGCATGATTTATGAAAGTACGATGTATTGCGACATCAAACGCAAGTCAAATTTGTAGTTTCTTATGTCTCATTCCATCGGACTACAGATCCGCTACCCGATCTGGCACATAGTGCGGTTATAGCCGATAGAGGGCTGTGAAGCGAATGCAGAAGTTACAAGTTGATGAACCACTGAAACGATTTTGGAAACATTATTTTAAGGTACAAAAAGCTCTTTGGTGTTGCTTTAAAGAATAAGTTGGCCCTTGCTGCTAAAACGATGCACAAATTATTATTATTTTGTTATAATACTATTCATATTCAGTCAGACTGTTGGCATTAGGTTTTTGCATATTAAGTCTACTGTTGGAACAAAATAGGCCCAGAGTGATATGTATGCCTATTTTATTCTTATAGATATGAGAAAAGGCCAAGGGTGTCTTAAGCACTGGGTGAGGCTATTTGCACCCCTGGTACAATTAACAGTGTATTCTATACTTACCCTGGTGCTTTTTCCCTCACGGGATCAAAGGAGTATATATACTTATACAATTAGAAGTGAATGCTATTCGTACCGTGGTGCACACAGCAATGTGTTCTATTAATACCCTGTCTGATACAAATATCAATGTACGGTACTTGTACCCTGATGCACACAGCAATGTGTTCTATTAATACCCTGTCTGGTACAAATATCAGTGTATGCTATTTGCACCTTTGTGCATTTACCCTAGCATATTGATCACACAATATAATTAAGCTGTGTGGACTGTGCTATTCGTACCAGGGGTGCAAATAGACACTCTGAATAAGGTATGCTGTTTGCATCACTGTATAATTAGAAATGGATGCTATTCCTACTCTGGTGTATATAGTAATGTGCAGAGGTGGGAGTAAGTCACAAGCAAGTCTCAAGTCTTAACCTTCAAGTCTCAAGCAAGTCCAAGTCATTTTTTGTGACAGTCAAGCAAGTCAAGTCAAGTCATAGCTTGCGTCAAGCAAGTGAAGTCATCAAACGCTGCCGCCGACGTCACTGCCAAACTTGGGTTTTAGGAGGGTTTAGGACCGTCAATACTATATCATATTATACATAAGCCTAACATGTGAAATAAGCTACTTTTCTATGCTAATTGCTGGCAGTTAGCTAGGCCTACTTACTGTTGTTAGCCTACTACTAGGCTGTAACGTATGAAACAGGGACGTGTTTGAGGGAGGGAGAAAGAGAGACGCTTACTTTAGATTACATTGGGAACATTTTCGCTATATATATAGATTAAACTTAGACAAGAAAATGTTTCACTTTGCTATTTCAATCTTTTTAACCTAATATGGTGTTAACTAAAAAGCATAATAGATTCAAAGCCAACCCTTAACATGCCTCAAATTTGACGTTAGGTTTCTAACACGACTAACTTCGGATGAAAATCAACGTGGTGGTGATTATGTCGCTATTTTGCAAACTTGCAGACTGCTGTTCATTTCTCCTTTGACTTGTCAGATTACATCATCTGTGAAGCCAAACATTATTATGTTTTGGTATAAACGTAGAGCCTTCCATATTTGCAAGTTAGCCTACCTCAGTCTGTCTCATTTGATCTGCCACTTGCTGTTGCTCTTTCGCGTCACTTGGTACAATGACAGGTTGCTCGTGCATGCAACAGCACCTAAGCAGATTTTCTAAAATCGTAAAGTTAACTCCTTAATATCTATGAAATAAATAAAAAGTCAAGTCATTTCAAGTCATTTGTCTCAATTCTAAGTCAAGTCTCAAGTCATGAATAGCAAGTCAAAGTCAAGTCGAGTCTTTTATACATGTTGATCAAGCAAGTCTCAAGTCTTAAAAAAAGTGACTCGAGTCTGACTCGAGTCAAGTCATGTGACTCGAGTCTCCCTATGTCTGGTAATGTGTGCTATTTACACCCTACACCTCTGTCAAAATGCTTTACACAGGACTGCTTTACATTCAGATTAGAGTTATTAATAGGCCTGAGTGTCATAATCATGAAATTTTTGTTAACTAACAAACTGACGGTTGTATGTATTCACTGAACAAAGATTATGAAAATAAAACACAACTTTTCCACCCGAAACTTAATTTGAAAAGATATTAGTACCAAAACCTTTCAGAATTCTTCACTTTCTGCTGACAAAAAAACAAATGTCTGCCACGTTTTTTGCGCACGCGAGCAACGTGTTTTTGTTGTTACGTCACAGGGTCCCAGACGTTCACATTGCATGTTTGTTTGTAATGGATGCAACCGCAAGATACTACTACGGCTACGCGCTTCACCTAGCCTGGCGGGCCATCCTATATCATTGAAATGTATAGTCTGGCATCGAACCATTCACCTTGCTTAATCCAAGGGGCGGGCAGAGAATTGTCTTTCAAACTGCCTAGGCATGCAATAGGCCAGCGCTACGACCATATCTGTATCCGGTCAGCAAAACGGCAAATACATCCTTCTTCGAAAGGAATGACTTATGTGCATTGTGTTGCTCAACTTTCAAAGAAAAGCACAAGTCCAACTTCTCCAAAGTTGACGCCAACGCCGATTCAAACAACCGCTCTTCGTTCGCCATAGCCACCTTCCTTGTTGTTCACCGTCGCAGGACTGTCGTTATCCTGTTAAGCCCGCCTTAAGACTCTCTAACAAAATAGAGCACTGTGATTGAATAACATCCACGGTGTTAGCCAATAGAAATCCCTATGGTTTGATACTAGACGTACAGGCTGAGTAAATTAATTTGCCGCCGCTAGGGTGCGTCTAGATTCATATCTTTGGGCTTCATTCAACATTTTGTTCTTCCACTGGAAATGACTCTTCTACATTTGCTGCCTGCTGCATCCTTTCTGTTTTTATTGTTTGACGTCTTGAGTTAATGCATTAAACATTGTTTGCTGGTAACCCGCCACAAATAGCCTACAGATTCTTGGGTGCGTACATTCTCTATTCTCTCCAAAATGTGCCCGTTCTATTGGCTGGCCAAGTGCGTAATTCTGCGGCATAAAGCAGATGTATTTGTTTTTTGTACAGAAAAATAAAAATAACCTGTCAAGAAGTCAATTGACTAGATTGCAGTCAAGAAGTAGGTCAAATTAATTTACAAAACCAAGACGTGGGTCATAGTTGTCTAAGCCTCTCTTGCCTAGCCTGTTAAAAACGTCGCTAGATAGTATTAAATCGCCAACAACATTGTTTTCTGCAGAAGCCTACCCTAAGCTACAGATTTATTCTGAACAGTTATTTCTCTACTGGCTCAATTATCAAAAAGGTGCTTTCTCTTCATATTCCACAAATGAAGCAGGTAGTTCCGTATAGAGACATTAGAATAAATTAGCGTTTGCGATTGACAATGTTGTGATAAGTAGGCTATAATACTAACTTTGCAAAGTTAACTTGAATGCATCAATTTTGAACAAAGTTGTGTAGGCTACACCGAGCCAGTTGTAGTCTGCATGAACAGTTCTTGCACAAGACACTGTTTTGATTTGCGTAGTTGCGTTACCCCCAACACTGACAATAACGTAGAAAGCAAATTAAGATATTTTTTTGTTTTGTGGAGCGGCACCGGTAGGCTATCAAAAGCAGATTTCGATTTTCATTACCACTGTGCAGCCAAGCCTTAAGCCATACCCAAGTAGCTTTAATCGAGGTAATGTTTAATTATGCATGATTTATTTTGTTATTGAATCGTAGGCTGGGATTCCTCTCGGCAACAATTATGTTTAAAGGTACAGTAGCCTCCTGCTTTTTCAGAAGGGGCAGCAGGCAGGCTACTGACAGAGCGATGTGCAGTGGCAGAGCGACTCACAGTGGCTGAAAGTGGTACTAAAGTTTCACACAGCTTCACGCCACGTAATGAGCGACTGAAGTGGCCATTTCAAAGTAATGCCCACTGTATATGAACCCATGCTAAAGTTGACTAAAAAGTGGATTAAAAATCATATATATGAACTGAATCGGATTTTTATCTTAAAATGTACCAATCAAATCTGTCCTTGCATGAAGTCCCCCCTTTTTTGTGACCTCTAACTCTGACTGGTGGTCCATAATAGCTTGCAGGGCTGTCTTTGCCCATTTCTCAAGGGATGAAATTATGTCATCAAGCTGAGACAAGCCCCAGTCTCTTAAAGTTTCCTCCAGGCTCTGCAGTCTGCTGGGACCAGCTCTCGGGTGGGTCTCTGCTCGGTCAACCCAACACAGCATCTTGAAGAAATTATGGGAGAGGAACAAAGAAAAGAGAGGCCTTATTCAAAGTTACATCCCACCATTCCTGTTCCACTCCAACTGTACTGGCTAAAGAAGCAAGCAGCCTAGAAGTCATGGGTTTGATTCTAGGGTGCTCCCTGAGCAAGGCATTTATGCTGTGTTCATGTCGTAAATTCGCAAATCTCGACCTCCGACTTGCATGGAAATATTGTGCCCAATCGCAGCGGCTTCTGTTTCACACAAGAGGCGAACTTTACTCCCATTACATATCTGGCAAAGTTGTTTATCACTAAATTAAGACTACAAATAGAAACATTCACCTGACATGACAATCTTGCTCAAACACAAAAAGCAATTTGAATAACTTATTCATGCGTCCTCTGTAAAGACAACACAAAAACGCAAACATGTTACTGAGGGAATCTATGAACACAGCATTAACCCCGAATTGCTCCAGGGAAATTGTCCCTACAGCTGGTCTATATAAATCCCTTTGGATAACAGTGTCAGCTAAATATGTAAATAACACGATATCATGTTTATTTACAGCTTGTTTATGTGTGTGTGTGTGTAGTTTTTTAAACTTTTTTTTTTTGAACATTCTGATTCCTGATTCCCCAGTTACCAATATATACCTGAGTCACTTGAGGCTGGTCATCTGGTGTTCGACACACCTGGGCACTGATATGAAGGAAGAGCTGTTCCTTCTTCACAGTGGGTTCTATATAACATAGAGATAATTTAAAAAAATAAAAATAAACACATTTTCTCAATAAACACATTTTCTCTGAAGTCCTGAAGGATACATATTAATTTTAGACTCAGACAAGAGGATGTTATCTTTACCTTTGAATAGTGAGTTCTTAACCATAGTTCTTTGGAGAGGTTGAATGGAGGGGTAGCAGGCTGTCAGCAGAATGGCCTCTCCCTCTCTCATCTGTGGGACCAGGGCAGCTGCAGCTCTCAGCAACCCCTCCCTGTCCTCTCGCCTCAAAACAGCAGCACTCTCCTGGGAGCCCCAGCCAGAGGTGGAGAGCTGCACCAACACCTGAGACACAACAAGGTTAAACATTCTGTAAATCCATTTACTGTATGAATTACAATGTAATTCGATCAAAGGTGGGGGACCAAATGCCCCATATAGAAATTCATTAACAAATGGAATTATGTGCTTATATATGTTTTTATTGTATATAGTAATATTACATAGTCCTGTTCTTCCCTTTGTATTATTCTATCTAATGGCATTGATTAAGGATGAATTCATTACAACCATAACTGTATTTGATCTGAACAAAAATCTATGCATTGTTATCAGAGGTGGACAGTAACTACTATACTTACATTTTGAGTATCTGTACTTTACTGAGTATTAAGATTTTTGGAAACTAGTGACTTTTACTCCACTACATTTGAAAGACAAATACTGTACTGTTGACTTCACGTTATCATGTTCTTTGATTTCTCAAGTGCTTTTAACACCAACCCCTCAGACTGGGAGACAAGCTCTTGCAGATGGGTGTGGACGCTCACCTGGTAACCTGGATTACAGATTACCTGACCGAGCGACCACAGACTCTCTCCAGTCCTGTTCACCTGTACACATGCCACATGCAGAAGTTTTCTGACGATACTGCAATTGTGGGGTGTATCAGGAACGGGCAGGAGGAGGAGTACAGGAGCCTGGTGGAGGACTTTGTGCAATGGTGCAAACTCAATCATCTTCAACTCAACACTTCAAAGACAAAGGAGATGGTGGTGGATTTCCGCAGGTCTAAGCCCACTTTGCTACCAGTCCCCATTGATGGGGTCAATGTGGAGGTGGTAAGCACCTACAAGTTTCTGGGTCTCCACCTGGACAATAAACTGGACTGGTCAGCCAACACTGATGCACTCTACAAGAAAGGGCAGAGCAGGCTGTACTTCCTGAGGAGGCTGCGGTCCTTCAATGTGTGCAGCAAGCTCCTCAGGATGTTCTACCAGTCTGTTGTTGCCAGCGTCCTCTTCTATGCAGTGGTATGCTGGGGAGGAAGCACAAAGAAGAAGGATGCGGGGCGAATTGACAAGCTGGTAAGGACAGCTGGCTCTGTAGTGGGAGCTGAACTGGAGTGCATCACTTCAATATCTGACAAAAGGACCCTGAACAAACTGATTAACATCTTGAACAATGAGTGTCACCCACTTCACAACACTATTGTTAAGCAGAAGAGCCTGATCATCTGGAGACTTTGCTCACTGCCTTGTACAACAGGGTCATTGAACTGTTCAATGCTTCACTTAAGGGAAGAGGAGAGATAGACTTCTCTGCATAGTCTGTCTGCCTCTTCACCAGAGGCGCACCTTGTCAACAGGCAAACCAAGCAACTGCTTGGAGCCCCGAGCCGCTAGGGGGCCCCCGAGCTGGTCTCAGCGTTTGCCGGTGGGACAAGCGAGATTTTGCGTGCTCCTCTCCTGTTGTAGGCTACAAACAGTAACTTACATCTGTACATGTAGGCCCTATGCTATGGCCTTATAAACAGCGGTTCTGTGTTTAAAAGAGTGAGTTCAAAGAATCTGCATATATTTAGGCTACTATGGTAAACGTTAATCGAGGGTGCAGTGATGACGGATCAACATCGGAGTTTGGCATTTACTCAATGAAGTTATAGGCTAATGTTGCAGAAAGATTGAACATGGTTTGCTACATCTATAATACAATAAACTTCAGCTGGCTAGCGACAGTTAGCCTACAACTAGTTAAGTAAGTAGATGGTTAACGTTATGTTTGTGTTATGGCTGACAGCCCTAATACAGTGTTAATCGTGATGCGAGTAAGGACCAAGCATACGCGTCAATTTTTTTAATGTGTGCCGGCAAAGATTTTTAATATTACACCGTCACTTGTTCTGTTATCAACGATTCTCTTTGGCTGCCAATATTTTGACCCTTTGATGCACCGTTTCTTGTCCTCAAACTGACAGACACCCAGTAGGCTATACTTCGGTCTGCCTTCCTCCTGTAGGCCTAGTCATGAAGATATTAAACACTAACGCAGTTCTGAACTCCCGGTCGGCTGAATGGCCGTTATATCGGCTCAGTCGACATGGAATTAAAACATCACTGAAACACCTCAAGTTTAAACTATAGGACTAATCTACGACATGGGTCGGCGACAGGCGGCCAAAGCTGCCGCCACTGATATTGTTTGGCCCAGTCAAATTATTTTGGCAGTCCTATTTTTTAAAATCGTTTATTTTACGATATCAATTTACAAATAGCCTATTCACCAATCAGACTGCGAGTTGGTGCTTAAACAAATAATGCACTGGATCCTGCTAGCTGTGCATAGCCCTCGGCTAGCGCTTCAATATTGCACCTCTGTGCTTCTGTTTGGAGCAGATAGGCCACCTTGAAGGTGCCACTGCGTTTCGTAGTGTGGTATGATATTCTTTTCAAACAGCGTTGTTGCATATCAGATACACAGGTTTTGCATTTGTGAAACCGGGTAAGATGAACGCAAAATTTTCTTTCCACTCCTGTTTTTAGGCCCAGTTATTTTTCTCCCAGCTCCCAACTCCTGTAGTTTGCTTCTCACTCTGCATGCTAATATTTCTTGTAAGCAATCAATAAACAATTGTAACATTGTCAGGAGATGGGTCAACCAAGCAGCTTATTTAAGAATAAAAGATAGACTTTATCCAAAGAAGTAATTATAATAAGTCAGGCTCCATGTTAAACTGTCCATCAATGCCACAATTATTGTAGCCTAGCCTAGCCTAGACTGTTATTAGTGCCCCCATTTACTATTCACAATATTGAAAGGGAACTTAAAACAGAGTTCATCAAGATAAATTAATTACTAATTTTGGGTATAGGACCCCAATAAAACTACTTTATATTGGGTTTTTAAAGTAATTTACTGTATTTTATTCTATTCTATTTATTTATTTATTTTATTCTTTACATTTGTATTTTCAAAATAACAAGGTTTTTCTTGTTTGGAACATTTGGAATAAAAAAAAGGTTTTATTTAATACATTTTCCGTTGGTAGATTATTTATAGCCTAACATGAACACTGGTCGGTAGGGCCCCCTTGGAATTTTTGCTTAGGGCCCCCCACAGACTCTAGAATCGCCTCTGCTCTTCACCCCCTCCATGTTTGGATACTGTCTGTCCACTAGCCACTTTTTACCACTGTCTTTCTGCCTCACTGTTTGCGTGCTATATTAGCACATTAGTACATATGCATAACCCCTCCCTCCATGCCACAGCCGAACTGTGGCCACACTTTTTACCTTTTCTTAAAATAGTTATATATATATATAGATAGATAGACTTATTCTAACACTGTTGCACTGTTGGACTTACTCATTTGCAGTATCACCGTGACCACTATCACCATTGCACTATCACCGTGACACACCGTGGCACCTTACCTTACTATGCATAGAGAATCACAGGCTCAGTCCCTGTCTCAGTCATTGCAAGCGCCTCTTGATTGATTAATCACCACTATGTGGATACTGTTTTTAGAATTTAGATTAAGTGTTAGTTAGTATAATTTGTATTTTAGTATATTTAGTATATTCTTTATCTTCTACTGTCCTTATTGCTTAGTTGTGTTTTTATATTATATACTTTTAATTACTTTTTCTGCTGTTAGTGAATGTGTGTGTGTTGTCTGTATGCTACTGAGACCTTGAATTTCCCCTGGGGATCAATAAAGTATCTATCTATCTAGGCGGAGCCAAAGCTCCACCGGTGGCGATAAGGGTGATTCTCGCGAAACCCCAAAATCTTATGGTACTAAGGATTTGATGGACAAATATGCTATAAATCCCACTGATTACACTATTTAACAATATATGTACATGTGCTTAAACTTGCACACAAGGTAATTTCTCCATATTTTATTGTTATTTTGTATTTTTTATGCGTTTTATGAGTAAATTATCATTACCGCAATGTGTCCTGGCTCAAATCCCAAGTGTTTGATCATTAAGAAAATCCTTATCTTTTACTTTAAAATAAAATAAAGTTCTACATATATTGTTTTAAGTTCAATGCTTCATCAAAATGTGTGTTTCAATAATATTAATATTATAACGGTTATAATATTTAAAATGATTTGTCATCAGTCATAGTTTTCATTACCGCAATACTTTTGAGTACTGCAATAAAAAGCTGTAGGAATGTAAACATGAAATGGAATTTCCCATCATGCATCAGTAATAACAGAGGATCAAAGATGGCATGAAGGTAAGCATGTATCCTTTTGTCTTTATGTTGAAATTCCATGATTTGTCTAAAAACTGTCTAAACACAACACTAATGATTCTCATTACCGAAATTAGTAACAGTTTTGTGATAAAAACTTTTTTCTTAATTCAAATTTGTTTAGTAATAAGGTAATAAAACACATAATGTCATGGAGGTATTTTTTTAGCTAGGTCATGCTAGCTAAATCTAAAATTAGCATTTTTGCGTTAGGTCGTCTCAATACCGCAATGCACTTTATCATTACCGCAATAGTTAAAGCCAATTTCGGTGTCGAAAATTTTAATTTCGGTAATGAAAATATTCAAGGATTTTGCATTTTTCAACGTCGTTCATGACATTTTTAATTACTTTTTAATAAGAGACAACCTCAATGTTTTGGAGGGATATTAATGAGATCAATATCATAAAAGTTTTTGGGTTGTTACACTGTACTTAATGAAGTAGATACAATGTATCAGAGACCCTGTTACCCTTTTTTTCCCCTTTGAATCTCATGAAAGTTGCTATGGTCATATCATAGTAATGAGTGACCTACATCACGTGTAGATTACTGCCATAGACTTAAAATGTCACATTATTGGAGTCATGGAGAGTGCATGTTTACAATTTAAAGATTGATTACTATGATGTTCCTTATCTGTGTTTTTCTTTCCATGATTGCATTCACATTGGCCAGGGGGTATTCCAAGTATGTGGATTAGTGACAAACCTGGGTGAGTTAACTCAGAGTAAGTGGTAAAGCTCCTAATAGAAGAGCTGCATGGCTTCATTCTCCTAACAAAGCAATGCCATAGGGCTCTTGTTGTAGGAGGCTTACCACTTACTCTGAGTTAACTTACCCAGGTTTGTGTCAAAACCACGTACTTGAACACCCCCCTGGTTGGCAAAAAGTGCACAAAAGAAAGCTGCAGCAAAGGAGTTAAAGTTTGTAGGAAGCACAGAGAAAAGATATACACCAACCCAGAACTTTTAGAGGAATACAGAAGGAAGGAAAAAGAGAGGTGATGGATTGGTTTAGGTGGTGTTCTCAGTCAACGAGTAGTTTTAGAAAATCAGTGAGCAATTTACTTGAGTGTCTCATAATGCCAAAACCTTAGGCCTTAGGCATGCGTTTTCAATGAACAGAACGACGACAACTTGTCAAAACAAAAGTCCAACAACCGCAAAGCAGCATTGCCGTTTTTGTTCCAAACCTGTTACCTGATCACGTCACATCTGAGTCAATGGGCTAGTCCAGTTCCAAAAAGACAGAACATGGTCAAGCAAATAATATTTGTTTCATAAAAATGTATTTGTTTTATGATGTAACCTTTGCAGATGATTTCTCATCTTTTGCTACTGAGATTGTCCAACCATTCCAACAAATGCACACAAATACGAGTCAGCTGAATGTAGGCTAGTTTACCTCCCAGTATTAAACTCAGTGTTTATGAATACTTCACAACTTGTAAAGTAAAGTGACATTCGATGTAAATATTTACAAAGGCTAGAAATATTAAATTAATGGTATCCTTTAGGAAATATTGGAGGCAAATTTAAAACCTGAGTTTAACACTGCTGCAGCCCACGCCAGCTTGGTCACGCCAGTTAGCGCCACTAGATGGAGTCATTTCGCCACTGACCAAGCGCATCCAGTACTGGCGGATGCATGTGAAGTCAGACTGGATAATAAAGATTATAGCGAAAGGCTACCGTCTACAGTTCACTACACCCCCACCCCTGTTCAATGGGATTGTACAATCCCACGCTACAGGGGAATCTGCCCATGTTCTACAGGGGGAAATAATTTCCTTGTTAAACAAACAAGCGATCAGAGTAGTCCCTATCGAGCAACGACGCATTAATGCGCTTCGTGCGCCCGGGCGATTGGTTCACCTCAGTGGATCTGACCAATGCGTTCCTACATGTCCCGATCTATCCGCCCCACAGAAAGTTCCTTAAGGTTCACCTTTCGAGGTGTGGCCTACGAGTGGCTTGCCCTCCCATTTGGCCTTGCGCTCAGCCCCAGAGGCTTCGTCAAGGTCACCGAAGCGGGAAAAGGGTTTACGTCTGGCTACTTTTATAAACGACTGGCTGGTGGCCGCGCACTCATACCAGGAAGCGCAGCAACATACGGCTCTCCTAACGGAGCACCTGTTGTTACTAGGCTTCAGAATAAACTGTGAGAAAAGCGTGCTGCACCCGTGTCAGACCACCACCTTTATAGGGCTGTCTTTAAACTCCGTCTCATTCAGAGCACGCCTGTCAGCGGAACGAGTCAAAGCGTTTCGCGCATGCCTCACGCTTTTCTGCAGGGGGGTGAAGGGGGTGAAATTCAGGGTCTGCCTCAGACTCCTGGGCCTCATGGCGTCAGCCTTGGTGGTCGTACCTCTCGGCCGTAACCTTAAGGTCTTGTAGGCTAATCGTATCTTAACCTATTTTATACAGGAGGAGGTTTGTTGCACTTAATGTTCTGTAGCATACATTACTAATAACTAAGTAAGAACTTTGTGAGGAGAAGTGCTTTGTCAATTTTGACCCGCCCCGCCCGCACCCGCGATATTTTCTGATGAAGCTTACCCGCGCCCGCCCGACCCGCGGGTGACCGTAGGTTGCTTACTGAGTCAAACCACTTGCTGAACTACACGTTTCTATGTTTCTATTTACCTGATAGAAGCCTACTTTTCCATGTATAACCCGTTCATCGGTAGGGGGCGATCAATTACCAACAGGTACATAACAGAGACAAATTGACAAGCGTGATTTATTTTTGCAAAGAGAATAGCACAAATTTGGCTATATTCTTCCACATCAGTCTGTTCTCATTATTCTTTTGGTGAGTAATTTTGTTCAGAAAATATAAAATCAAAATTAACAAAATTAAGGTCATCCAATCTGGCTCTTTCACTTTCAACATGACAGCACTCTGTGTGTTTTTGCATGGATGTAGGCATAATGTGGTTGCAGGGAGTGGGATCACCTATTTTGGAATTTTACCTGGATACAACAAATGCTATTTTTTGATTGGCTGTTGGGTGGCTATTTATTTTTTGATTGGCTGGTGAGTGCTTAGACACTGTGTTTTTCTGTGTGAGAAATACAAGGTGTGGTATGTGAGGGTGTGAACTGGTTGAAATGTGTTGTCTCATGCCCATTGAGAACCCTGCCTAATGCTCATAACAGAGATGATGAGCGATTATAGGACACCTTGTGTCTCTGTAAACCTCATAGACTGGTATTATCTGGTAGATTATCAGATTTTGTGTTGGGTTTTTTTCTTTAGAAATACCAGAGAATGTCTAATAAGGGGAGAACTGCCACTCTCGGAAAACTTCCGGTTTCTGAACTGGTTGCAGTTCCTTCTGTGGTTCCACATGAGGGCACTCGTCCGCGAGTGCAGAATGCATGGAGGTCTATGGAGCTGTACCCCTCAAAATCCACTTTTCTCGGGATATAATTTTTTTTCAAGTAATTTGAGTATTGTATTCGAAAGGGGAGGCAAAGAAAATACACTTGGTTGAGTATTATATTTTTTAAAGTCACTTAATTGTTCTAAAAAGCCTTTAAAATGTGTCAATGACGTCATTCATTAGCACAATGCTAGCTAGCGTGTTATGTGCAACAACGACCCAACCTGTAAGAAATCAAAAGGACATAAGTACTCGTTCATTCAACTTTTGACCTATAACCCATGTTGAAGTTATACAAACTACAATCAAATCTGAGATTTGTCAACGACAATCAGGTGAAAGAGACAAATTTAGCCGTCTAGCTCCATTGACTCCCATTCATTCTGCACTCATGGCGATAGCCCCCAGTGGAACTCTGGTGGAACTGCATCCAAAATTCGGTACAATGGGACTTAATACAGAGTGGCAAGGCTCTCCGTAGACGGGCTCTGGAAATACCATCAAACACTAGCCTAGAAATCTAGACGCGCCCCTAGCGGCAGCAAATTACATTTGCTGGCAGGGCTAGTCTAGCAGCTCTCCGTTGGCTTGTGAGCTCCAGAAATCGAAACTTAATCAGGCCAATGAAATCGTGTATAGAGTCGTTAGGTGGACTTAACATAATGATTGATGGCAGAGTTTCAACGGTTTGGCTTGAATTCCCTGCTACTTGAAAACAAATAAGATGGATGTTGCTGCTGGCGAACAGTGTGACACGAGTTAAGCTTTTATTAAGTTGGCAAACGTTTGAACTAGCCAACTAGCTCCGCTGGTGGGAAACGCATGGGACTCATAGCGCTGCCGCTGTCCTATTGCTTGCAGAGGGAATTTGAAAGACAACTGATTATCCCGCCCCTCGGACTGAGCGCTGCAAACGGTGAGTGCCCAGACCCTACATTTTAATGTGGTTCTGGCTCATCAGGCTAATCAAACACAACTGTAAATGTGTATATGTGTGTGTGTGTGTGGATTAGTTATAATAAAGAAGGGGGCAAGGCTGTAATCATACAGGAAATGAGGATCTAACCATGGTCATGTCCATGTCCCATGACAGTAAATGTTTTCATACATGCAGTGTGTGCTATGTATTAGTTGTCCATTCCTGAACTTCATGCAAGAATTTTTTTTTATTGATAATCCCTCTAATGTTTTGAAGAAGCAGAGCAAGCATGCAATTGTTGCACGCCCACGTTTCTAAATAAAACAAAACACACCTTGTTAAGCTTTGCCTTAATATCTGGACTTATTCTTCTTAGCACAATTTTTGTTCATATCATTATAGTGACTTTTGTAATTATTAATCCCTAATCAATGCCATTAGATAGAATAATACGAAAAGGGGAAGAACAGGACTAATACTATTAAACGCTATTGTAAAAAGAAAACGTATATAAACAAATCTGTTCATGAATTTGTATATGGGGCACATTCAAAATTGACTTTATGGCTACGGCCTACAACAATATATTGACGTGTTACTTAAGTATCACTTCATTACACAGCAATGGCATTACTTACCGATCTTGATAAAGGGAACTTACTTTGTCAGAACCTTGTACCTCCGGCTGTTGAAGAAAGTCACTGATGACCTTCTCCATAGATTCCTGTAGATCTTCCTTTTCTTGTGTAGGGTGGAGCATGAGGGAAGGGTGAGAGGAGACTAACCCCTCTGGAGGGCGATAGGAGAGGGCCAGCATAGGAGGGAGAGGGACCCCCTTCCCCCCCAAGAGCTGGTAGTTCAACAGAACATCCTCAGTGAGGGTATTGAGTTGGGGAGAGCTGCAGGTCAGGCAGTCCAGCCCCTCCCCCACAGAGGGGCCCATTGAGCCATCTTCTAGGAGGTACATGACACGACAGGGAGAACCGAAGGTGTCCAGGTAAGTATAGCCCCCAGCCTCAAAGGTAACAGCCTTCAGGATAAACAGGGAGAACAGGCCTGATTGGGTGTTGGAGGGGGATCTGCACACCCAGGAGGGGCACAGGCAGAGCAACATTCGACCTGAGAACAAAAGCAACAAAAGATATTTTTCATTCCTGATATAACTTTGAATATCTGGCGATACCGATACCGGGGATGGACAGTATTTCAAATACGTATTTCAAATACAAAATAGTATTTTGTCATTTGTATTTTATTGGATTGAAGAAAATGACTGTGTATTTTATATCCAGGGTTGGGACAGATTACTTTGAAATGTAATCCATTACTGACGACAGATTACATGGCAATTTTTGTAATCAGTAACGTAATCAATAGGATTACCCAAAACATGTAACATAATCTGATTACTTTACTTTTTACACAACTTGCACACGACAAACACATTCTTATTTTCCACAGTCTTTATTATTTAAGATGTGATATTGCAAAGTGCTGAATGCAGTTTTCTGGACTCGAACCGGTCTATCGGTCAGCGTCAACGGCTCCTCCATCTTAGGTTTTGATTTGAACCTTTTTCGTCAAGAAACTACACAGGCAATAGAGCTGGTAAGTCCCGCCCTTTCCGCTATCCCCGCTGGACCTCTAGATTGAAAAATCGTTAATGCAAGTGAATGTGAGAAAATAATTATTTTCTGGTCCCGTTTGAATTTTGCCATGAATGTGAACATATGCTGTCTGTGAATTTTTAATATAAATTTTCGTGTAAAGATTGCTACAATTGAGCGGGTAGAAGTTTGATGCGGTTAAACTTTGTGTGAGAGTACTTTGTGGACTACAACTTTCCGCTAGACGACAGCTAACTAGTTTCCCATAACAAACATCAGTTGGTCGAGATGTAGAGGGTTATTAACATCGACTTTGAACACAGTGAACCATACAACTTTACAATCACACTGTATCATAGTGTGTGAAGCTAGACATGTTTCGAATATTTTTGTTACCATGTGTGTTTATTCCTGCCGTTACAAAAACTAGCATCTCAGTTAATGTTAACGATTAGAGCTAGCTCACGTCACAGGCGACATGTAGTCTTTCTCGTTATGTCTTTTCCACAACTGATAGCCGAAGAATCATAATATACTGTCAAACTCGTAACATGAAAAATTATAGTAAAAATTCACAGACAACATATGTTCACATTCATATATGTTTATTGCTCTTAAGATTCCAAAATAAAATACTAGGCCTATACAAGTGCAAAGTAATGCATTCTTAGTCAGAGGCAGCATTCAATAAAGTTCAGTAGTGTATGTCTAATTGAGTGTCATTTTAAGACGTTTGTGTGGGAATCCTTGCAATTAAATTAACACAGTTAAAAGGCTGTTGATATGTGGATGCAATTCATAACGTATTTAGCTCAAATAACGGTTCGTACTTCTCCTTTGGACAAGCACTTCTGAGTCTTGGAAAACACTTTTCCATTTACATCGGGATTTTGCAAACATTCAGAGTCAATAAAATGACCATCAGTAACGAATAGCTACAAGCAGCTGCAAGTAAGCATGCTAAACTTGACATCCAAACAGTATTCTAACGTTAGCTTTGAGATAATGTACTATGTTGTGATAAGACCTTATCAGAGTTTACTTTAACTTTAATGCAGCAGTTTTGAACAAATTTGCGCAGCATGGTCACGATGCTAAGCGGATTTAATAGCAATTTAGCCCACTGTGTTCTATGCAGTGCTTCTATGTGGCAACAACAATCCTTCAACAGTCGTGAATATTTTGTTAAATGCACATGCAGAGGAGGAGCAGCAGGCTCGTTACGGAGAGAGAGCGGGCGGGGCGAGGAAAGGCTGTGTTAGTAAAAAGTGCAGCTCAATGAAATTATTTTATCTTATCTGAAATTTAAATAGTAGGCCTACAACATAGAACATCAATGTGTGGTGGCCGGTTTTGATTTCGTGGTGCCCAGCCACAGATTAGTCAACGTATGGAAAACATTGAAGGTGTAAAATTAAAAATATTTAGCAGCACACGTTATGCTTGACGAATCGACGCTCATATTTTGCGTCAACGTATTTTTTGCGTCGACGTCATCGATTACGTTGACGCGTTGTCCCAGCCCTAATCTGATTACATCATAAAAGTGCAAAACAATGAATGTAGCCTCTGACTGGTCCTGGCTTAGTCATTTGCACAGACTTATTCATATTGAGATTCAGGAAGATGATCCAGTGAAAGATGAGTAACGTGTAGGTTGCTCACAGACACAATACACTCTCTCTCTTTCTGAGCATGTTGCTGGGCAATGTTTCAAGTAGTTTTATTGTCATGTACTTATAAAATTAATTATAAGTGATGAAATTCTACCAAACTTCCTCAGCCACCGAAGAAAGAAGAGTCGTTGTCTTGCTGACTTTGTGTCCATACGTATATGGTGTGACCAGCTCAGATCCTCACTGATGTTAATTCCAAGGAATCTGAAGCAGCTGACTCTCTCTACTGCTGTGCCTCCAATACAGATGGGTGTGTACTCTTCCTGCTGTCTCCTGTATTCCACAATCAACTCATTGGTTTTGCTGACGTTGAGCAGCAGGTAGTGTCTTGGTGAGTTCCTAAGTACTGTTGTTCTGGCACGTTCCCTCATTTTTCTTGATCATCAATAGGTCAATTAACTTCATGGGCTCTATCTTGGCGATCTAAAACGCATGGTCACTAGAGAAAAGCTTAAATACATTTAGGGGTGTGTCCAGTCCACATTCAGGGTGGTTTTGTTATCAAACTTGGGGCGCTTGGCACAAAAAGGAGGTTCTTATGTTACTGAAAGGAGAATTCCGGTGTGATATTGACCTAAAGTGTGTTGAAACATGATACCGAGTGTGAACATATGTCTCATAGCTCATCTCGGCTTGTCCCCTGCACTCCGAAATCTGGCACCAACAGTGCTACCAACAGGTTTTCAAAGGGGGTGCCTCGAGAATCAGCCTAGCCATGCAAATAAATCACAGATTTCGGAGTGCAGGGGACAAGCCGAGATGAGCTATGAGACATACGTTCACACTCGGTATCATGTTTTAACACACTTTAGGTCAATATCACACCGGAATTCTCCTTTAATGTGTTTTGGCCGTAACATCCTTTAAACCAATGAAAATGACATATGTTATTCCCTTTAACATCAAGCAGCACAACTTCAAACAGCGCATTGGTAGCGCATTTGATCACAGTCAGTGCCGCATTTGAAGGAATCTGCTTGCACACGAGACCGTATGGAACAGGTATTCCACTAAACCATGCTTAACTAAAACCTGTTTGTGACTAGCAGAGTATATGCCACACGTGTCTGCACTCGTCTATTATTTGAGCTCATAGGCAAAGTGAAACTAACTTCACCATGGTGTCATAGTCAACAACAAAACAGTTGAAGAGTTCAGATGCAAAACCCTCTAAATCCGTCTGACTACTTTTCTTTTAAATGAGCATTTAAATTCAGGCTCCTATAGGTTTTTGCCTATAAATCGATATTTCAGACCAGGAAGAGAGTGGTATTTAGTGGGTTTAGAAGTTAAATTATTTGATTAGCGTATACTATGTGTGGAGAGCATCCCCTCACCATCTTTATCTCATTTTTGACATAGGTGGCATTTAGAGGCTTTTGCATCTGAACCCTTCAGTTATACACAGGTAATACTTTCACTATTGACTGACAAGGGGTTACCATTGAAAACATAGCCTGAAAAAAGCAACACTTACCCCAATAATGTTCGAATGACTAAATAAAAAACCTAAGGACATTTAGCCTGCAGGAGGTGCTGCTTACATCTCCCAACAGTGCGTCATCAGCTGTGCTTCATATGCGCCTTTCACTATAGACCAGGTTTTTCTTGGTCAGTGGCGTAATGCTTTTTAGTGTAAGATAGCTATTTTTAGATCATGCGCCAGACCAGACCTTATGTCGTTAATTGCCACACCCCTGGGCGCATTGTTTAATAAAAGTAAAGCGCATGGCGATACATTTCAGTGTAGGAAAAAGCTTTGCGTTTAGAAAAGAATAAGCTTTGCGCCAGGTTTCTAATCGTCAAAATAGGGCCCCATATGGGATATGCCATTTCTAGGCTTTTTCCCCCCGAAATTGCACTGTGCCTACTTCAGAGGGCACTGTTCCCACCTATTTTTGCCTACAATCAAATGCTTGACCTCTTAAGAATGCTAAGACCCTGTAATTTCTTAGGAAACAATCAAAATAATTGTCTGAAGTATTCGCACAGAGTAACAGAGGCTAGAAATTTTTTTTTTCTTTCTACCGGGTTACAAACATCTATGAACTGACCACATTTCATCCATCTAAGTCACTTGAGAAACACAACTCAGCCCTAGCACCAGGTCTTGTGAAGCTGTGTGTAAAAGTAGATCAATATAGAAGAAAAGATGAATGGTTTACACAATTATTTGTAAAGGTATGTCCAAATGTCCATGCGACAGACTCCCCATAGGACTTTTGGTTATCCAAAATGCATACTGACAATAAAAGGCTTACTGTATATGAACCCCTTGGTGTAGAAGCATAATCATGGTCCCAAATGAAAGGTAACACACTGAAGTTTCTTGTCAACTTATATTGGATAAAACAACATGAATATTATATTTCTATGGATTATTGTGGATATTTCAAGACCCAATATACTGCATATTGCTACACAATGGCTAGAGGGTAGGGAAGCACTTTCTCATATCGAAATCGAAACACATGCAACCAGTTATGTGCAATATTGTTCAAAAAGTTGCCCCATGTATCACCTAACATATTTGTTGACAGTTTGCAGATTTATGGCATGAAAAGGCAGAGAAAAGCTGTTGCTCTCAAACACTGTCCACTTAATCAACAGAGTCAGGTATGAAGGAACAGATTAAATAGACAGAAGGTTTGCAAAGTGATTTCATGCTCCTTTTAAAGAGTATTTTAGTATTTTTAAAATACAGTAGGCCTACTTTATTTTGATACATGGTGTGGCTACTGTATTTTGTGGTTTATTTTGATAGACTTAAGATCAGGGTTAATGTATTTCTGCCCATCCCTGACCGATACCAATCTGATACCATCACTAGTAGAGACAATAGAAATCTACCCCAGTGAAATTGCATGATATTCTGTTGGAATATCATGCCATTGGAAACGAGGCATTCATGAAATTATACCCTTATGTGGTCATTATTTCTGCAATTAAGGTAGATTGTCAATTACCTGGGCATTTCTTGCCACCAGCCAGCAAAAGTGAGAGGTATTTATCAGGAGATGCCATGACACAGATTATTACATCACACCTGCCAACATCTGCAAAAAAAAAGAATACCCTTCATATAATACATCCAATGTGAGGCTGTGTCATGTGTATTGCATTAACTGAAAAAGCATTTAACACTTTAGTTTAGGGAACACGATATTAACCATTAATACATAAGTAACGTCTGTATTTATTGGTGCTCAATAAGATCTGTATTAATTGTCATTACACATGTATTATGTCTTTATTCAACAATTTCTTACTTACACTGAATAGGTGATTTATTCTTGGTAAATCATACTAGTTGGTCTTGATCTAAGGTTATTGATATATAACGGATCAAAATAAAAACTAAATAAATACTGGCTAAGAGTGGTACTTCTCACTGAGGTCACCAACAGGACATACAGGGGAATTACAACTATCCAACTACGTTCCCATTCTTCCTATTCTACGTACAATTATCCAACTACGTTCCCATTCTTTATTGTATTTCCTTGTGATGAATTAGAAAAAAAAAATAAAAAAAACATAGTCCAGTATTTCTTTCGAAATTGAAATGAAGTTGTATGCAACAGCAAACCCTAGCTTACTAACAGGTTGGAATTTTGAAATGTCACGTGACGTGATGTCGTGCAACAACGTGATGCAATCGACTCCTACAGACTTTCCCCTAAAGATGCTAGCTGCAGCAGCAACATTTCTGGAAAGGTACTGGCTTGATGAAATTCATTCTGGACTCTATCCGACCACATAAAGACCTTGGGATACTTCGGTTTGGCTTTAGGGACCCTCTACTCACTACCACGTAAGTGTAATGTTGTTTGGAACTGTAGAAGAGGTATAAAAATAGCGTTTTGTAGCGGCGAAATGACATGCCCTGGTCACTTCCAGGCTAACGAGTTTTGACTAAAAACAGTAAAATCGAACTCTCAAAACACATCTGAATGACATGACTGTTTGACAATTTGATGTCAACTCAACGTATGTACTCCCAATCATCCGTAAATTGATCTAAAGTGCATTTTACTCCGGATAATTCCTTTAAGCCTACACATTTCCTCACTTTCTTACTCGGCCTTTAAACGTCTTCTTAAGTGACACCCCGAAACATTATTGCACAGGCAGCACACACAGTAGGACTCTCACAAGTAGCAAAAAACTGGCATGACCGATGTACCGAGTAGCCTAAGCCTAATATGTTTATTTATCTTCCAACAAACATAAAAACAATCTAATCTTAAATAATTACAATTGTGAATTTATGTGTAGATCCGAAGTTTAAACAGTAGCTGTGACATGCAGTCACCTGACATCACCATCAAATTAGAGGATATTTCAGAACTATTAACGTGGACAGCTCCCCTTAAAACAGGGCTGGACTGGGACAAAAAATCGGCCCTGGCATTTTTGGTCCAGGTGGCCCACACACACCACATGATTGGTCAGACACATTCCCTGCAGACAGTTTTTTTCATTTTTTTTTTTTTAATTATTACTATTGATATTTGATATTGATATTAATGTTATTATTACTATTTTGATTAATATTGTGGATCATATTGGCTTATGAGGGTCCAGGGGTGCTGATCTGTGATTTTAGTACCCTCTAAGGTTAAAAGGTGACTGGTTTGGTGTAAATAACAACTATATTAATAGAGGGGTTTACCAAGCCCAGGGAGCCAGAAGTCTAGAGAGGAGCCTCAAAATATTTTTGGCATGTGAGCAATGATGGATTATTGAATGAGTCTACCGAGCCCAAGAGGTAAAGGGGCCCTGAAGCCAAAGTAGTTGCGTGAAGTCACTACCTCTATAAGTCAAAAAGCAAAAGGCTATGAATCTGAACAAATTTGGGTGTTGCCCTTCTCCTGCTGACCATCCCAAAAATGCACCAGAATACAGGAAATCACATCTACCAAATTCAGAATTTTCTGGGGGAGTACCCCCAGAACCCCCCCCCCCCCGACCCGTCTATACCCACTTGTACAAATAGGGTCCACTAGGGTCCTTATTCATACAGTATGTACCCAAGGAGACAGTTAATAATCCATCACTGTATTAATACATAACCTCACTGTATTAATAATGTATAATGTAACATTATAGCGTGACATTTGTGTCAATAATCACCAAGCACAGGTGACTCCGCGTTGTGGGAGGGGGCCCCCAAATCAAATTCTGCTTAGTATAGGGCCCCCAAAAGGCTCGAGCTGGCACTCCCTATACGCACACTAACGCAAGTTGCGTAGGTCCCCGCAAGTTAATAAAGGCCCCCTTCCCCGTCTCTCCTTGAGTCAAGCTATAGTGACAGATAAGTATACAGTTATAGCGACAGTGCCTCATACATTAAGAAGGTGAACATGAAACCGAATTACCATTCAGGGCATGAAAAACAGAAGAAACGGGAACAGCGGTCGGGGAAACTTGCGTTCCTTCCATGGTTTGATGTCAACATGCATCTCTCCAACATGCATCTCTGTTGCTGGCCTAGCCTAGGCCTACCTAACAGGGAAGTGAATCCCCTGATCTGTCTGTGGCTTGCTTGCCAGCCTTTTCCAGTCACAGTACTTCGTAAAGTTGTGAAATATAATTACATATCCTGTTTTTTTAATGCGAGCGACTGGCTACATTTTTTTTTTAAATAACCGCATCATTAAATGCGTTCATAATAACGTGCAGCTCGGGTTAGCAGTTTTTCAGCAGAAACTTGCAAGGACCCATTTAAACTAATAGGTGATTTCACTCTTCCCATACATTTTTAAAATAACTAAATTGTTTTACAATATTTCAGTCAAGCTTTAGTTATAGATAGCCTACAACTGAACTTATGCAAAATGGAAAGTAGTCTGTATTAACTTTGATTCGCTGTGCTGCATGGACAATAGATGCACATCGTAAATTAGGCCTATATGAAGTATTCAAATGATTGTTTTAAATAGTCTATGTTTAAAAAAAAAATTAAATAATATATTAGAGAATCAGGGGAGCCAGTTCATAGCCTATGTCTTTGGCAAGTAGCCTACTACAGACACACAGGTGAAGAACAGTCAGTCAGTATGGTACTAGCACAACCTTTAGAGAACCATAAGCTAACGTTCCCGAACGTTCCCTAAACGTTCTGTGTTAGTGGGGACCAGACCCTTACAAATAAAAAAAAATAACTGCATTACTTCAAGTGTAAAACTGCAGATTTCTGAGTATGAAAATTGCAGTTTTGGAGAAAATATTTGCAGCTCTTATGCAGGGAATGCAGTATTTTAGAGGCAAAAAAATGCATAGTACTGTACTATATCTGAACTGTAGGCTACTTTGAAAAAGTTATTGCAGTTATTTTTTGCAAGGGGATATGTAGGCTACAGCAAGCATCAAAAGCGAACAGCCCGGACCGCCTCGAACCTAGGGGAACTGGTGGTGTACCTGCCGCTGCTGTGTATGTCCGCTGAACAGGAGTGTCTGTTGCCAGGGGTGGGACCTTTTATGCAATGAAACTCCAGACACACGTGTTGTGTGGCATCAATTGAAGTGTTTCCCTCCCTTATAAACCTGGCAAAATCTGGAAACGTTTCATTTGCCAAAAATTAATTGGAACCGGAGACCCATAGGCTACCGGAGGGAAATGGACATCTAACTAGGGATCGGTCGATATATCGGGCCGATATTTACGTTTTTTTTACGTGTATTGGCATCAGCCAATAAGCGGCTGCGTTTGCGATAGTTTTTCCCCGCATTATTTACATACAGGCGTCCAAAGGCAGCTCTGTGTTGCTGGAGAAGCTGCAATTCACGTGCAGACTGCCCCTCCCCGACAAGCAGACTGCTGAAAGCCTGCTCTTCAAGACAACAGTAAAATTTAAACTTTCAAAGCATCTTTTAACTGTTTGACTTAGCTGAAATATTGCCATACACTTTGAAGGTGGAAGCAAGTTTGTGGGTCCAAATGGAAAACGCGAATGATAGATAGATAGGTACTTTATTTAATGCTTAATGCCTCGTTTATAGAACTGCTTGCCATTGTATTTAGGGAGCTGCAAATAGCTAAGTTGTAGGCTAGGCTAGCGGTAGCTGTTACAAACACTGGTCACTAAGTAATGCCAACGTTGTTCTGTGGTATTTGTGGTGTGAGTTTTATTCCGTGTGAGTTTTATTCAGCGACCACCTGGCTGAGTGTTGGACGCGTGTGGTGTGTGTGTGTGTGTGTGTGTGTGTGTGTGTGTGTGTCTCCTTCCCTGAATGCCTCTTCTATAAACCTGCTTGCCATTGTATTTAGGGAGCTGTAAATAGCTAAGTTGTAGGCTATCCGTATATGCTTGCGGTAGCTGTTACGAACACTGGTCAATCATATGAGGACGCGTGTGGTGTGTGCGTCTCCCTCCCCTTCTCCCTTCGAGCTGGGCGGAGTTGCCATCGCAGTGATATAAGAGCTTTAATAATGAGAGACGTGTTATATGTAGTTGACTTAATTCGTGTTAACGTTTACCATGTTCCAGACATACCGTGTATGCCTTACTTTTTTAGAGCAGTTTGCTAACGTTATCATTATCAATCCAGTTCAATAGTGGTTCGTCAGCTACCAAACAGAAGTTTGTGTGTGCATCTGTGAGACGCACGCATCACAGCGATATGAGAGTGCTGCGCTACCTGAAGAACAGATTTTAAAACTTTGAGAGATATGTTTTATACCTTTTGACGTTGATGCCGTTTAGAACAGAAACATCTGACACCACGTTATTTTCTGTAACGTTCTGTGATTGACAAATCTTGCAGCTTTTTTTAGAAAAATATAGACATAGAAAAATTGAAACCATGCAGTCTTAAATTACAAATCAAGCACTTAATTTCAATAGCTACTTTTCAGGCTTATTGTTTTTTTAAATTATTTAAATGTGTTGACAAAGGACATTTTGTGATGACCTGAATTATGTGTTATAGTCAGCAAGCAATGCATCATCAAGGCTGTAAGATGTTGATGAAAGCATTTTGCACAGTTAACCATATCCAGTGCACCCATCCATAAGTTCAATAAATGTTCCTATTTTAAATTGAGACTTATAACATTTGTTATCATCATTTGTGTAATTATGTATCATTTGTTTGATGTAAATTGAGGGAGCAAAATAAAAGCAGTATTGGCTCAAGAAGATCGGCAGCCTGTATTGGTCATTGGCTAAGGCTGATGGAAAAAAATCGGTATCGGCACTAAAAAATCCATATCGGTCGATCCCTACATCTAACCGCTGAGTAGCCTAGCCTGCAAATGTTTTACATCGATACAATTGACTCTGATATGTCATATAGCCCTATTTTGTTTGGTTTTAGTTTGTATTGTCAGCTAAGTGACTCGGTCAACCAACTATGACCGGCAAACGACTCAAAGTAAGCCATTGTTTGTATAAACAGTCCGTTTTAATACACTATCTTTAGCCTACAAATTATATTTGTCAATGCCTCGTTTTATACTGTACATGCGTATAAATGAGCTCTTACCTTTTCTAGGGTTTTGAGTACGGTCTCTAGTCTTGGGAAGAGCAAGTTCACATAATATTTGCTGCAAGGTCGAGTAGCTTTGGGGCAAGAAGCTGTCCATGATAAGCAGACTGTAAAATGTGTGTTGTGTCCTTTATACTAAAGTTAACACTGAAAGATGGGTCAGTCTGAGGCAGGTAGTGCATGACTTTAAGCTTAAGTGAATGTTCCCGCCCCCTTCTCAAAACCCAACCCCTAGATCACTTCTTAGCATTTTCTCAAACTGGGTGGTCCAGATTCCTAGGTCCTCACTTCCCTTACGAAAAAGAACTCCAGTAATACTATAAGATTTAGTAGTTATATGGTAGTATAATACCTCCATAATATCCTTACCTTCTACAGAGTTCTACAATTCTACAATCGTATAGTAGGCCTACTTCTATAGTATGTTCCAAAAATACTATGGTATTCCTACAAGATTACTAATATTTTGTCCCAAAATACCATAGATTCATAGTTATTTTTTTAAGGGTCGTAAGGGTTAAATATAAATGGGAAAAAAGCTTGTGTTGCATTTTGTTTATACGATTTTCTGGGGGATACCAATAAATGTGGCACTTTTTGTTTTTGTTAAATATATTTATGAGACATTCCTTTTTCTCATTCCTTGCTTCCCTTTAATGTTTGATTTTTCCTCATCGCTGAGATTAAGATAAATCGCAAAAAGATGATTTTTTTTTTATAGACCCTTTCATCAATAAAAACAAAAACAATGCTTGAACGTTCTATTTGGGCCCCAATTTACTTCCTCTACATTAAGATAACATATGGAATGTTAAAAAGGAAGCCTTGTGGGGCCAACTATGATGCTGATAATGGAACTCTCTTGAAAGGGTCCATATACGTTAGACCGGCACATCCGGGAACTTGACTCGTGACAAACGTTCCCGCCCCTTTCGGGGGGAAAACAAACAACCCCTCATTAACTCCAATGCAAATTAGGGTCAATAAACGTAATTCGTACAGAAATCGCAGGAGTAAATAATAACAAAAAATACTACAAATCAATATGACCACTCAACACATAACCACTTTGCCGGTCGTTGACCGTGAAAGATACCTACAAAAGCTTAATTCAATCAATATAGAAACATGTCCCTTCAGTCTCCCGACATGGTGCAACAACCCCACTCAGTGGCCAGAAGTGTCATACCCGGACATTTACACGTATCTCATCGAGTCTCCAGGTAAGTAACTAAATTGTTTTCCTGTATTTTTGGAGGCACACATATTTTTCACTGATGGATGGGTGCAGACAATCTATCATAATAAACCTGATGAATCAGATTGCACCATCTTTAAGACCCAAGTCAAGCCATCTTATAAAGTTACTGAAAAGTGTCACAACACCTGGGTTGCTGTCAGAAGTGACGGGAATATCCTTGCCGCCCATTGTGACTGCATGGCAGGGTGAGTGATAGAGGAAGAGTGATAGGGAAAGAGCAGTTTGGGGTCTTTGTAGAGGTAAAAAGCCTAAGGGCGAATATATTTAATTAATAAACCTAATTATGATTCCTTTTTCAGACTTGGAGAAACCTGCTCACATGTTGGGGCAGTACTTTTTAAGTTGGAAGCCTGTGTCCGCCTGGGATACAACAAAGTTGCATGTACCAGTGTTGCCTGTGCCTGGAATGGTGTCTCAACCAAAACAATTGAGCCTGCAATGATTAAGGACATTGAATTCTACAGTGAGCAAGCCAAAAAAAAAAGAAATGTTAAAAAAAGAAGACCCATTCCAAAAGCCTCAGCCGCACAGCAAAATCAATTCCTGCAAATGCTCTGTAACACCAAGGAGCTTCCCATTGGTCTCAGCTCTTTTAAAAGCTATGCTGATGTCTTTGCCCCTATACCCTGGTACAACAACTTGGAAGGTTTCACGGAAGAGCAGTGTTCTTTTGTGGAAGAAGAGACAAAAGGACAAGCAGCCTGTAAAGCTTGGCATCGGCATCGCGTGGGCCGGATCACAGGTTCAACTGCACATAGGGTTTTGCACACATCCCTTGACAGGCCATCAAAAGCACTAATTAATGACATCTGTAGTTGCTCATCCATCGTTCTTGGCGTTCCGTCTTTGCAGTGGGGCAAGGACCATGAGGTGGATGCCATTAATACCTATAAATATGTTCTCGGTCTGTGCAGTGCTACACCCAACACGTCACCTTGCATCATTGTTTCAGAGGACATTTCAAAACCCCACAATAACCTAAAGGTAGACACAGCTGGGTTTAGAATATCTCAGGAGAGGCCTTACATCGGGGTGTCATGTGATGGATATGTCTCATGTGAGTGCTGTGGCAATGGCGTGGTGGAAGCCAAGTGTCCCTTTAAGTGGGCAAATGAGGGTTCTACCAACTGGACAGAGGGCCACCTGGACACACTGATCTCCTTAAAAAAAATCATACATACTATACACAGGTACATTTGAAACTATGTTTTATCTGTTACACAGGTACATTTTAAACTTTGATCCTATGTGCTATGTCTAACAGTGGTTCACAGAGAAATGTAATTTATCTTACAGGTCCAGATGCAGATGTTCACCTGCCATGCAAAATATGCAGATTTTATAACATGGACCCCACAGCAGAGCAGTATCTTCCGTGTTGCCAGAGATGAGGATTTCATCGTGAAAAGCCTAGATGTAATAAGCAGGTTCTGGGCTGGACATATATACCCACGTCTGACAGGAGCCTCATCCACCACAATGGACCAGGAAGTGGTTTGATTTAAAAAAGGTAAAAGGTCCATTTATTTCCTTTTATAAGCAATTAATCAAGATATACAGTATTAAGAAAATAAGAAAACACTACTTCTAGGCAATTGATCTATATGGCTTTTATTGTGCTGATTCTGCATCCCCAACTCTGTCATGGTTGAACACCACGCTTGGTGACATGTTTAATAAGGCAGCACAAACATGTACAATTTTATCAATTGTTGCAACCTCTTTGTTCTCCATTTCATCTCGCAGGGACTTCACGAACTGGACAGGAAGTGGGCCATCAAGAACATGGAACCTATTCTTCAGTGCACCAATGATGCGTTCTACAAGTAAAACAACATAGATGAAACCATGATTGCATTCGAAATGTGTAGTGTTTGTACAGGAGTATGGGTATTTTGCAGTGTGTGTGTTGGTGGGGGCAGAAGGGTGGTGGATGGGTGGTAGAGAGGAATGTTGTGTGTGGTGTGTAGAAAGATGTATAACAGATCCATGGGGTAGTGGGGGATGTATGAAGTGCTGAAAGTTAAGTGTGTGCGTGTGTATGTGTGTGTGCGCGCAGTGCATTGTGCTGATGATGTATGTGAGCGTGCAAAGTAGTGTGTGTTTAAATGGAAATGTCTTAGCGTGATGATCTTTAAGTTTACTTATGATACGTCCAAAAAAAATACTGTATAAGTTAATAAACCCATAATATTGCACTATATCCTAATGTGTTGTTCCTTTATAGTTTGCAAAAAAAAAAAAAAAAAACATTGTGAACAACTTACCGATATGAATCCGCACATTGGATTTCAGTCTGGATTCTTCCACTTCTCTTCCTGACAGCTGTTTCCTCCCCTTTGTAAATGCTGGAGTAATGAGATGTGCACCTAACAATGCAAAGTCCTCTTGAAGTGTAAAACCTCGATCAGCTAAGATCTGGAACACATAGACAATCCAAACAGTTAGATATCAGGGCAGTTCTACCTATCCTCATTTTTTTCACTTCTGCAAATGTTTTTAGATTGAATAGTGTACATTACCTGATCTCCAGGTTGGTGGTACAGGTGGGATATGAATCCTGACTGTCTAACAATCTTGACATCAGATGCTCTGCCACCCCATCCCTTCGATAAAAACGTGACACTCCCAGCTGGGTTACAAGCAATGAAGTACTTCACCGTAGCCCACTTCTTGTAGTGAGAGTACGTCTTTGCTCTGTGTAGAAGTAAAAATAAAATAAAAAGTTTTTCATTACAAATCAATCAGTAAAATTATGGTGCATTGTTTAACAATCAATAAAACTGAAATACTGTTCACAATATTTGTATTTACCTTGCCTTCAATTTCCTTGAATATTCGATGCGTATCTCAAAACAGTCAATGATGGATGTTAGCTGTGGGAATTTCGCTTTCATAACAGGAGGCATTGCAGTAAAGATACATTCCCTGTCTGGCCAATGAATGAGAAATGTTATTTTGGAATGCATGATATTGATCCATCTGGTTAGCATGTCAGTCACGGTCGAGGTTTTCATATTCAGGACATGACAGAGAAGGGAGATTGATGGGTTTTGTCGAAGTTTGAGCAATGTTATAAATAGTTGGTCTTGTGTAGGCACTTTAAAGCTTCTTTCTTTTATAAACTGGAGTAAAAAATCGTGTAAACACACAAACACTGTCCAGCTGAGACCTGTCATAGCTTTGCATTTACGGTCGTCTCTCTCCACAGCTCGGGCACTTAAGCGTTCTCGGGTGATGTTCTGGCACTCATCTCTGGCCTGGTCTCTCTCTCGTCTTAAAAGGTCGATCTCCGCCATCATTTGTGCCCTCTCGCTCTCCACCAGGGGCTTCGCGAAACCAGTTTTATTCACGCCATCACCATCACTGCATTCGGGTTCCCCAGGTGCATCGGATGAAAGAGACACCGCCACCGAGACACCGCCGTCACATGATGTTAGCCCACTGTTTTTCTGCTTAACACTCTTCTTTGGTCCCTGGGCTGCACGTTTGATGGCACTTCGGAAACGTTTAACTTTTGTCATCACAGAAACAGCCTGTCTCCGGTGGGGAAAAATTGAGGGCACATAATCTGGGTGTAGGTGGTCGTTCACTTGTGACCCTGCAAGCAGTAACGTTAAACGTTAACGTCAGCTAGTTAGGTCTAGTCATGGTAGTTAAGTGTAACTTATAGCACTAGCTGCTAGCTGTGTCAAGAATACATCACGATGGGCCTAATTTAAACGAGTAGTTTATATTGTTTAGCTATGCCATTTACACATCGCTAGCAGTAGCATAGGTTATGTTTTATAAATTAACCTACCATTTACGAAGTGTTCTCCACACACATACGTATGTGGTGATGCAGGGTCCCACAGCTTTTGGTTACGGTCTTCTCTTCGTATGGCTTGTAGCCATAATTTTCTTCGGTCGGGATTTTTTTGAGGACATGGCAGGCAAAAGAAACTCAGGGAGGGGTTCTTAGCTTTGTTGTTGGTACACCCAACCACACAGCAACTTTTCGGCATGTCTACCAGTACCGGTTCACTTGGCTTGTTCTAAGGGAATGTTTTCCCCTCAAAAGGGGCGTGGCGCAAACAACCTGCTCTGTGTGACGCGGGTCCGGTTGTAAGTATACCTGGTTTTAGTCAGCTTAGGAGGGCCAATACATGTGGAGGGCACAATACATAGACTGTATGAGAGCACACTACAGGTGCTTGGCCTCTCCACAATGAGCTTCGGCAAAGATAATGAATGCGTAGCAAGATGGGTCGTCCTAGTTCATGTCTATGAGGGCAAAGTGGAGTTCAGTCAGAGACGGGCTCTGGTTCAGTTCCCGCCTGCACAGGGGCGTGTCACTGACGTATGACTTACGTTTGAACGCCTCGGTTCCACGCCAGACAAGTAGGAGTACAAAATAAACTTGGTGTACACCTTCATTTTAATGTTGATTTTTTTGAGGGTCATACTATCACGACATTCTACTGAAATAGGGAGGAGGGTTTGGAGATCATGATACCATGTCCGAAATGTGCATCCATTGCTCAGAAAAATAAGACTTTGACAAATTCTGGGAAATTCTTGGATTCTGCCATAGACCTCAATGTTAAAAAGAGAGCCCGATCACTGCATAAATGTGCGGGGGCGTGTACTGCTACCCTTTTTGCATAAATTTCCAGGGACAGGAAATGGCCTCTCATGAAGTATCTTCGTAATCAACCATCTTTGGCTTCGGGCTCTGTGTCTGCCAGTAGAGGCTTGGGTGTGTCTGTCATTTACATTCTTGTAGTTAGACCATTTTCTGCTTGCAGCTACTCTTGACTACTCAAGGCATTTTTCGACCAACAGAGAATGCGTTCTTGAACTGATTCCATTCAGAATTCTTTGAACTTTGGTCCTATCCAGAGCCATATAAAGGTAGAGTTGCGATAATGGGTGTTCAAAATTCGTTAAGGTCAAGTGGTTCATGTAAACTTCAAAAAGTTCCCGGCAGTGATTGACAATGGATTAGAATGCATTAAATTGAGCTACTGTTCAATGAGACACAGAGCCACAATTTTGGGTAATTGACAGACAATAAATGCATTGATATACAATATTTATAACACAGTGTAATTATTGTGTAAACTGTGTAGTTATCCTACCATTACAACAATATTAAATTAAATTCCAGACCGCAGCCTGCTAACCTGACTTCGCCAGATGGATTTGCTCCGCATATCCATCTGGAAACTTTTTATTGAAGAACTTTTGGGAAGGGGCGGAAATACTGGTTAGCTGATTGGATAAACCATCTGTCTATCACCACCTTTGTTGGTTATCGACGGGCCAAATCAACCAATTAGATGAACAAAGTGTTCTTCTAATGCCTTCATTTAACATACAATTAAGTTAGGTAACGTAACTAACGTTAAGATGTTTTAACTTACCATTTGTATGTGACATGAACCTAATCAACGACAATTCCCATCAAGTTTTCACGGTAGGCCCTACACTTCTGAAGAAAGTATATTCCTCCATTATGAACTGGAATCGGCCGTGGAGGATGTCTGTGTCGTTCATTCCTCCCAGCTGCATGGCTGAGACTCATAGCTTCACAGCTTACCCAGGAATACTTTCTAATTTGAATAAAACTTGCGCGATAGCTATGCTCATCTCATCTGTGGATGCCGTCATGTTGTTCGTTGCATCACACCTCAACCCGCCTCAAAGCCAACGCTGATTGGACATTCGTTTGGTGAACTGCTCCAAATTCGAACGAAAAGTTGCCAGACTGATCTGCGAGTGAAACCCTGCAGCTCGCGAGATCAGGATGGTCTCACGTATGGCAAGCGATTTTAACATTTACCCGCTAAGTTTGACTATCTGGAATTAACATTGTAGATATCAACAACGTCTTTTTCTGACTAGTCGCAATTACATTTTGGATAGTTGGAATTGTCATTCAAGATATCTGTAACGTAATTGTGACTAGTCAAAACGTCAGATAGAGATATCTGTAATTTAGTTTTGACTAGGCAAAACTGAATTACAGATATCTGTCATCACGTCATTGAAAAAAAACATTGAACTCGTCACACATCTTAAATGACAATTTCAGATATCTTTAATTCAGTTTTGACTAGGCAGAATGAAAGGTGAAGATATCTCAAACGTCATTATGACTAGTGCAAATTATTGTGCAAGACGTTGCTCTTTAGATCCGTAGCAGAGCCTGTCCGTAGGCTAATTTCCCCTCCCCAACATAATCGAAGAAGAAGTGGGCTTATTTCCTTATTTCTATGAATGGAAGAAGAAGAAGCAGTCATGGCTGTAATGTCTTGTTGACATCTAAAATAACTAAAACTCAGGGACACCGTGTGGTTTATTAGACTTGCACGTTATCAACTGGCTTGATCTCTGTTTCGTAGCCTACATAAATTAGTAGGCCTAGGCTACTAAATGCACCAGCACTATCTACAGGAAACTCCATTCATAATGGTGTTGGCTGTAGGCTAATCGAAAAAATCAAAGCAACATTGAATCATCAATTCTTGCTGCCAGTTCCTGTCTTGCATAGGCTGCAGCATTAAAAAGACGATTAAAAACTCCTTCGCCCTCTGGCTGCTCTGACATGATGCTAATTAGTGCTAATTACAAAGTTAACAGTTAACAGGTGCTATGTGATTTGATGACTTGAACAACAACACGCTCTGCTCCTGCCTAAAGTGGGATGCGGGCCTAATTTGCATAGCAATACAGATATCTCCAACGTCATTTCGCCTAGTCAAAACTCTAATTCAAGATATCTATAATTACATTTTGACTAGGCAGAATGAAAGTTATAGATATCTCCAATTTCAGATATCTCTAATCAAAACTCATTCAAGATATCTATAACTTGATAATAGCTATCTACAATCAAATTATGACTATCCCTAACTCCAGTTTGAGATATCTACAACGTCATTTTGACTAGTCATAATTCCATTTACAGATATCTACAATGTCATTTCGCCTAGTCAAAACTTAATTCAAGATATCTGAAAAGGAACATGTAGATATCTTGAATTGAGGTGAATTAAAGATATCTTCAACTGGAGTTATGACTAGTCAGAATCAAATGGTAGATATCTCTAACTGGAATTACAGATATCTACAATTCAATTGCAGATATCCGTAATTCACATAGTGGATATCTGCAACTGAATTGTAGATATCCCTAATGATAAACCCCATAGAAATTAATGGCAAATGTGGCGTCATTTGTCCTAGGAAGAATGTCTTTGTGGATATCTGAAATGACAATTATGGATAGGAAGAATTCAATTTGGGCCAGATTTGGTCCAGATCTTCATTAGCATTTGGCGCAGATCCTCTAAACGGACCTGCCCCGGGGTCATTTCTTCCAACGGGCCAATACCGGAACAGGTTGGAATTACGGATCAGAGACAGATCTGGACCAGAACTGGCCCAGTACAGTTAATATTGCCATGGCATTTGGTGCGGATCTGGCCCAGACTCATATCTGGGGCTCATCTGGCCCTGGTCTGTGATTCATATTTAAGCCATCAGACAATTAAGACCCACACAATTTGTAATTTTCAAAATAGTTTTTTATTTTAAAAAGGCAAAAGAGAACACTGTGTCCGCTAGCCTAAGCTTAGGCCTAGCCCTACAACATAACACAAACCAATAAGTGAAATATAAGGCTTATGTTGATAAACAAACTTCGCTAAACGCACTGAAAGAAAATGTCATGTTAACATAGTCCGTTGCATCTAACCGGCTGATGTCCCGATGATGACAACGGCGCTGCAGCTGTGTCGGAGGAAGATTACTGGCAGTCTGGGGAGCACTGAAAGCACAGAACAGTTGGGCGATCCTGCAGATCAGCAGGTCGGTGGACTTTGACAGCGACAGTTTGTTATTTTGTGAATTCTTCGACGTTTGCTAGGCTACTCAATCCAGACTGCAGGGCAGGCTGCTATCATGGCAGCTCGCAGGTCAGCAGCAGTTCCTTGGTCGCGGCAGCGGCAGATCTCTCGCAGAGGCTAGCTGTCCTGAGAAATATTTTCGAGCAGACGGTGAATAGCAGCGCCGTTCACGGATGGATGTACGGACGGATGGAGGACCAGGTCAAAAACAAGCCCAATGGACTAACGTTAAAGTTAGGCATTAACCTGCGATTCTTCCTCACTGCTCCTGTGAGACGTAGGCTACAAAAAGCACACAAAGCAAAGAAGCAAAGAGTAAATATTAGATTCAACATCCAAAGATTATTTATTTTATAACAGTAACGTTCGATAAAAAGCCTAGTGTTTATAGCCAAGTTTTTCCACTCTAAATCCATTTTAAACAGGCTTAAAAAACACTGGCCGTCTATGCAATACCTGCAGTGCTACTAGCAGCAAGGCTAGCTACAGACAAAGTGGGTAACGTTAGCGCTAATGGCTACAAATTTGCAGCTAACACACAATGGACACGATATTAAGCGATTTTGGTGATTAATAAGCAAAGCTCACCAATTTAGCCTTAAAGCTCATGTTCACATAGTTGGATGCATGTTTAAAAGAACCTAGACTACAAGCTAACCGTAGCTACTACCCAGCTTGTCTGGCACGTTTCAGGTTGTCAGAATTTCAGAGTAGGCTAAACTAAGTTTGTAAACTTTCATGTTTAATACAGGCCTAAATATTTAGCAGACTAAAATGACATCAACACCAGTTTACATTTAAAATGATACTTGTATAATGTACTTACCAATAATCACAAAGACGGTGCAGCCTGTAGTCTTCCACTCTGCATAATCACATAACGTAGAGTTGCAGGTTTATGTGGGGGAAAAGTGTTCCGTTAGTTGTGGCGCGTCAGGTCTGCGCAGCTCCTGCGGATCTGGCCCACACCCGCCGGGCGGACTCAATTCAGTTGTGGCGCGTCTGGTCTGCGAAGCTGCCCCGGATAGGCGCCGCACCCGCTGGATGGACTGTCACAGTCAGAAGCTACAGACAAGTCTGGCACAAAGTTGGTGCAGATCTGCATAGTGAGTGCGACTGCTGCGCGAATCTGCTGATTCAAAAACGGATCTGGCACAGATGTAAATGCTGTCTGGGCTAGTATGTGACTCAAGAGCTGTAAACAGTGTTTTTGAGACTGCGTGTAGCCTACAAAAGCGCATGGAGATTTTGCAACGAGAAACTGTAACACAGCTAGTCTAAGTCTAACATTAACATTGTTTTAGTTTTCTCCCCAACGTTTTCTCTGGTAGTTCTTCACTGATCTGAGATAATGAGCGAACTACCTTAAGTAGCTAGCGTCTCGGGAGAATAAAAAAAAGTTTAAAGTTTTCTAACATCTCTCCAGTGTAATGGTGGGCATGTTAAGTTAACCGTAGCATTACCTACAGTAACCCCATGGTAATGCGATGCGAGTAATCATAATAACATATAAAACGTGATATAGTCCTTGATAAATAACCAGGCTATGAACTCATAAACAACAGCATTTTGTCACCGTTTGTCATTCACCGTGCTGTGAATACAGCATTAAGATGATAGGCTAAAGAGCTTGAGATTCAGACAACCTGACAACCATTTTTAAAAAAAAAAAATAACCCCTTAAATAACAACTTCTGGTGAGATTTTTGGAAAGAAGCATTAACACTTTGAGACCTTGAATATGTCATTGTATACATCCTCTTGTTTTTGTTTATTTTTCAGGACAGTCTGGGATTTGTATCTTGCATAGCTTATGTCTCTTATGTCAGCCTTTATATCAAGGGGAAACCATTTGTGTTTTTGTCACCAGGAAGCATGTCAGTAGAAATAACTTTTGATATTTAGGTGGGATATATTGGAATTTTCAAATATAATAATCTTGACGGTGGGATATTCTATGGCTCACCAATTTACGAGATATATGTACTGAGTGAGACAAATATTTTATTTATTAGGCTAATTGCTTTATTCACTTGAGTAGTCTATTGCCACACAACCATTGGATCAAGAATGGGCATGCCGAGACCAACTTTTTATTTTTTATTATGGTGGTTCGTTGGCAGCTCATTGTCTGTAGCAGTCCTGTATCTTTAGAAAAAAATGTATGTGTAGAATACTTGCTCAAATTGATAACACTCATTGATAATAAGCTAATTTCATTCATTGTTGACATGGTCCAGCCATAGAGGCTCAGACGGGTGTCCCGGGACCTGATGAACACGCCGCTAAAAAGCACAAAAGAGTGCGAAAGTTGCAGCTGTGACGACAGGGAAAATGCAGGCAGCCACGAGAGTGGTAGGTCGTATAAAATGAACGTTGCTGATGTCTGGGTTACACAAAGCTACAACGACACTTCATTATGTTTTCTTAATGACCGACAGTTTAGTTTAGTTTATAAATAGGAAAATAATTTTGCCATAATGTAAGCTAGGCCTACAGCGTTACAAGTGTTTGCAGAAAGGCCTGATTTACTCACACTGTTAAAGTGCCATAAGTAGGCTGGTTTACCAAAATGACAGACAGTTGAATTTCTGAATAAAAATAATGTTGGTGCAGTTTTGACATCTTAAACATGTAACCCCACATAAGTGCACAAACATAACGTGGTGTCCTATTTTGGAATTTTACCCGGATACAACGAACACTATTTTTTGATTGGATGTCGGTGGCTATTTATTTTTTTTGATTTGGCTGGTGAGTGGTGCGCTAGTTCTGAACCCTGCGAGATATCCTCTCGTATCCCTGCGCGTCCACTAATAATTATGCCGATACCTTGACATCCCTAGTAATATTTCTGCATGAGAAATGCACGGTGTGGCGTGTAAGCATGTGAACTTGTTGAATTGCGTGTGTCTCACGCCCATTGCGTGAGACTTGAGAACCCTGATCATTGTATAACCATTTGTGTAAGCAGAAATATTGTTGTGCTGAGTTCTAAGAACAGAGAGTTCAAGTTAAATGTTGTTTTGCTGAGTTCTAAGAACAGAGAGTACAAGTTACAGTAAGTGTGCACCCAGACAAACAGGAACTGCACCCTGTCTTGTGTGTGTGTCCGGGTGAGATAAGAGTATGTCACAATAAAGTCGCTATGTCTTGCTTCCTATTTTCTGTGTGCATCTGTACAATAAAAGACACAGCTTTTGGGCTGCAGACTCAGAGACTGATGGTGTGAGCAATTCTTCCTTACATTAGAAGTCTCTCCTCTTGGTACCAGAGTTTGTGGGCAAAGCCATACTATGTGTTGTGGTTCTTGTATCTATATGTTGGGGTTAAATTCCCCGACAGTTACCAACAATGTTAACAACAAACTCAGCTTCACTGCTGCAAACAAAGTTGGCTATATGCTTCGCCATATAACGAACCAATAGCCTTGTGATAACAAAATCTTTACCTTTTGTTTAGTCCACTGAAAGTTATCCACATATCAAACGATTAAATACACAGTTATGGAGGAATTGTTTTGGGGAAGCAGTTGCACTATATCCCACTTTTGCTGCCTTTAAGCCACTTAAATCCATAGCCTAGATGAGCATTGCGCATACGTTACAACTTGACGTGATGGTGAAGCTAAATGCCCAAGAAACGTCACGTCATAAAAGTTGTAGGCCTACTAAACGCAACAACTTAATGACAGCTTGTTCATGGTGGTGTAGTGCTGCCTAATTGAAACGGGATAGGCAAGGGTTATCTTATATTCGGCTATTGCGTCCTGAAGACGTCACTCGTCAGGACCAATGAGGGAACTGGGAGTGGTCGAAGGAAATCGTGAAGCAGTCTGCGCGCTGTTGGAAATAACAATTGATTATAGAACCCCTGTTAACCTAATGATTCTGACCCCGCTAGATATGGAGAAGTTTCAGTCAAAGTAATATTACTATCCATAATAGGCCGATGTAGGCATACCCACAATGCTGTTACAAGAATGCCTTCTAGCTATTTAATTAGACGCATCTTCCCCAAGAATAGTGTGCGAGGCCCTCCTCGGCCGATTAATTCGGAGGCACCTTTACTTGAGTAATGATCCTAGTGTGAAAGTCGGTCAGAGGCTATAGTGCTGACCTGGACCACTATGCTCATCTGGACAGAACATCTTACCGAAGCTACAGAGGGTTCAGGGTGTGCTAAGGTTAGCTGTCTAATCCCAGACTACTAATAAAATCAGTGACCCACCACAGTATAATACGACGGCCAGTTCTCCTGGTAGCATGCCTACACTTTCACTGATTTAGCCCCCACGGCCCTGGAGACTAATCCTAGCCGTTCCTCCTGGGGCACATCTTAAACGTTGAGGGATATCTAAAGAAGAAAGATATAGAAAACTATGCGGGTCAACGCATAACAATTTATTTGTCAGATACAAGATATTCATCCAATACATTATAGAAGGTACATCTAAATGAATAATGTGAAAGTTACGAAAACAGGTTAAAGGAACATTTAGGAAACCATATGAAGCAATCAGAGAATGAACATACCAGCTCAGAGAATGATGGCTACACACCAGAGTGGTGTGGGAGATTCTGACTAGAATGCTCTGTGAACCTCACTTAAATAGTTTATATAGTTTGTGGTTGGTTACATTGAAATGGATCACATGATTGGAGGTCAGCTGATTTTGGGTCACATGAGAAGTACTTTGATGAGACTTGAGACCATTCTTGTAGTGAGAGTGCATTAATCAAGACATAACAATGTACACATTAATTATATTTTCTGCTTCCTAGTTAGTTTCTCCTGTGAAAAAGGCAAAGGTTAGAGATATAATCAAAAGTTGTTGTAGCAGCAATATGTGACAATGGGCCCACCATAAGGTCATACCATTAGGACTCCTTACACGTGTGGCACATTTATTGGGCTTAGCTTTAATTTATTTGATGAGGAACTGATAAAGACTGAGCAGCAGAAAAGTCATAGTCGATACATAAATCGTTTATTATTATAAATAGGCTATTGATAGCCTACTATTACTTTACTACTATTACTGTTATTATTATTATTATTCGGATGAGGCAAAGGAATGTAAATCTGAGTCTGAAATGTTGGCTACAAACAGTCTATACTGCTGTAACTGCACTGCTGCTATTATTAATTGTTATTATACGGCTCTTCACAATGCAAGTAGAATGCTCCATTGACTTGAATGGGATTTCCGAAAGTTCTAGCGGTCATTATTTCTTGGGAAAGGACCTCTGAAAACAAGAATGACCGCTGTCAATGGCAACGGAGTTTGCGCTTGGAATTTCATTCAAAAGTGAAAGCAGACGGTTGATCAGCTGTGTTCTAAAGAATGTTTGATTCAAGTTCAGCGTGTGTTGCAAACTATTTGTTTCTCAGCAAAAGCCACGACGAAACGGTAACAAATAAGTGTAAAGAGACATATCATGGAGTTTATTTTTTCGTTTTGGCAAGTAGCCGTATAATAAGTGGGATAATGTATAGAACGCCGGTCATTATGGGAAAATAAGTCCCTTCAGGGCGAAACAAGACCCCTCCGCTGGCGCGTCGGGGTCCGGTTCGCCCTGTCGGGACTTATTTTCCCCATAATGACCGGCGTTCTATACATTATCCCTTACTTAACTTCCGGGAACTATTTGAGGCTTCCATTAGCTGCCATTGTTGGAAAAAAATGGAACATTAGCGTCAATGGAGTTGTCGCAACTCTACCTTTATATGGCTCTGGTCCTATCTATTGAACCAGCCCGCCTTGCCACCAGCATTGAATGGAACTAAGGATGTGTCATCAACAAAGGGTGCATAAACAAGAGTTAATGATATGCATAAACAGGAGGATGATATGACAGTGGTCATGTAAAAATGGTACAAATCAGCTGGGTAATCCAAACTTATGCAGTCTAATGCTAGTTTACTAGTTTTGTTTATTCAAGGCAACAGATGATACAGAGATAAAACTCATGCTTTTAGCCTTCTCCTCTCTCACCATACAGGGATGCATAAAACATTTAAAAAGTAGCAGAAAATAATAATAAAAATTATAAATTTTAAAACATAAAAAAGGCAGAGCAATTATTGTCAACAGATGAAATAGGCAGTTTTAAACAGATGTGTTTTGAGTTGTGATTTGAAATGGGGGAATGAATCAATGTTTGAGTTGGGGTGGTAATGAATTCCAAAGCCGGGGAGCAGAGCGGCTGGACCAGGTTTTTATTTCAGAGAAGCAATCAGTAAAGGGAGGTGGGCGGGAGAGGACGAGAGTTTGCTGGAGAGGTAGAGCTGGGTATCATCAGCATAACAGTGGAAATGAATGTTAAATTTGCGGAAGATATTGCCGCAAAGATATTGCCGAGGGGAAGGAGGTAGATGATGAAGAGCAGGACAGAGCCCTGGGGCAGACCCGAAGTGACGGGGGAGGGGAGGATTTAAAGGACTTAAGTTTAATGAACTGAGTGCGGCCAGAGAGGTAAGATGTGAACCAGTCTAACGGAGTGTGGGTGATGCCAATGGAAGACAGCCTGTTGAGGAGGGTGGTGTGACAAATGGTCAAAGGCTGCACTCAGGTCGAGGAGGATGAGGATCGTAATGAGTCCAAAATCAGCTGCCATAAGGAGGTCATTGGTGATTTTAATAAGTGCTGTGGAGTGGGCAGAAACCGGACTGGAATAACAAACCCACTCCGGTTCGCAGGGAAAAAAACAACTATTTTTATTTCAGCTGTGAATCAAGTGAACAGAATCGGTTCTCTGTTGGTGGAAAAGGGCTATCAGTAATCTTTCATGAGCCTCATGTTGTTGGCTACTCTTTTATGTAACACCAGACTTTCCAGAATGACTTGTTCTCTGAACTGGTTAAGCTACTTCTGTGAAATTACAAAATCACTTCGACTGATTTATAAAACCAGGACAAGTAGGGTCGGAATGGGACACTTCATTTTACCGGCCTTAAAGTTCCAGCAGCCCTTGGGGTGGGGGGTCACTAAAATAGCCTACATTGCATGCCTACTACACTATTTGTAAGACAGACAGGTAAGGGGGATTGTGGGATGCGTCTTTACAGGATAGATAGTTAATATAGGAATACAGGGTATATACAGAAATTCTTAAGTTGAATTTAATACCTTTTAATACCTTCACAATATTTTTTAATACCAACACAACTTCGAGTTGCAACTAGTGGCAACCTCTCGAAATTCAGTGTTGGGGGTAACTAATTATAAAGTAACGGATTACTGTCATTTTGTTACTTAACTTTCTGAGTAAGAAAGTGTAGCAATGCTTACAATTCAAATCAAGTATCTATTATTACAGTTACTGGATACTTTGTTCCTTTTTTGCTTCAATAAAAACACTGGCCTATACGCAATTATTTGTTATTTAATCCTAACCCAAGATAAAAAAGTTATTTCATTGTTATGTGTAGGAAGAGCACACACCATTTCTCCAGCACTACAGTCTTTCACTATCATTCTCAATCAAGACAAAATGACAAATGAAAATCAGAAAAGGTTTACTGGACTTTCTTCCAAATAGGCCCACGACCATATGCAGTACACACACACACCCTTGCTGTCTCATATACTTTGCCAGTCAAGGTATCCCGTTCAAAAATAGGTGGTCACATTTTACAAAAATACTAATTATTGATTGGGTGCTGCTGGAGAATGTGGGCCCCATGTGATAAAATACTTTTGGGCCTGCATGCTCCCCATGACGAAAATTTAAAAATAAAAAATAACCCCTTAAATGATGACTTCTGGGGAATTTTGTGGAAACTAATTGATAAATTGACTTGAAATTGAAATATATTATATTATAATACATTGATAGCATATTACAATACAACCTATAAAAACCTACACAGGTTGTTATATTCAACTAATTTTAAGCAAGTTGGGACTTTGATCTCATCACATCAAGGAAGTAAGCCTATACACTGTAAAAAGTAAAACATTGCTGTTTTTCATTTGATATACTTTTTTTCATCCCAATAGCCTAAAAGTATTAGATTGTTAAGTAAAATTACATTTTGTAAATTGTGTGTGTCCTTCAATCTATTTTCTTAGATTGATACAATATAAAAGTATAACATAACAATAAAATTCAAATTATACATTCGATCAAATTACTTTTATCAATCAAGCACGATTCGCGCATGCACACACATGAAAACTCGAGAGAAACTTCTGGAAGAAGACACCGAAGTTGCGTTTTTAAAAGGTGACTTCCTTGGCACCGTTTTACTGATAGCCAGGTTAGCTAATGCCAGTGACCGTTAACGTATATGCTTATAAGCGTTTGCAGGATAGCACAACCTATCATTTAAATATTTGTTTAGCATCATGGTCATATAATTTAAATGAACAGACACGCAGATTTTAAGTTTTTATAACGTCAATTTTGGCTTTAGCGGTATAGTGTTAACCTGGCGCCATTTGACAGCTAACAAATAATAGCTAGCAGCTATGAACATGCTAACGTTAACGTTCACTTAAGGTTCGGATACTGTTAGAAAGACCGCCAGAATGTTCTTGTAACGGGAGCAGGAATTATGCTACTGACCCTTGAGGTACAACAACAGACACACTGGATATATATAAAACTCAGTTTTATTACAACATTAAAAAAAGGCATATAAAAACACCCAATACATATATGTAGAAGTAACTAGGTCCTGGTGCTTCAAACCAGTGTGGAAGATCTAGAGAAAGTAGCTAGTTAGCTACTTCAAGCCAGTGTGGGGAATCTAGGGATGGCAGCTAGTTAAAATGTCAGCAGCTACAAAATACTGTTTTAAACCAGTGTGGAAGATCTAGGGCCAGTAGCCAATTAACTACTTCAAACCAGTATGAAAGATCTAGGGATAGCAGCTAGTTAAGTGCAAGCAGCTACACAATACTGCTTTAAACCAGTGTGGAGGATCTGGCGCCCTCTTGAGGGGAGAGAAATCATATAGTCACAGTTACTCTAACGCAGGTAGGCCTATTACTAGCGATTCACACTCGTGCACAAAATCACATCACACGCACCCACAAAAGATCACACTATTGTGAAAACAAGGGCAGAATAGCCACAAATGTAAATAGTAGAAGTATTCAATCGAACTAGCACAACACGTTAATCCAAAGGGTGACACGCACACACAGTTAATTGCTACTACGTTAAAGTAGTGTTTACACAATGGATTTCCCCACCCTGCACACACTTCTAAAGAAACTGTAGCGAGCAGCCTGACCTTCTATCTTAACTATGGCCAGCCTAGTAACACACAATTGATTGTACAGAGGATGAAGGAATAGTCCAGCAACCACTCACAACCCAGCCCACAGTTCGTAATCCACAACACAGAACCAGGAAGTCGCCGCCGCCTCGGCCTCCTTGTCTTTCGCACTGAAACAGGGTAGCTTGCACCTCTCGTCGCCAATGCTCCTTCTTGAATGTCAACAGTCGGCACTCCACCAGGAACTGCGAGGAGGAGGAAGTGAATCAGCAAAGTAGCCACAATAAATCGCGGGGTAAAACCCACTCACAAGACAACGGCACAATTACTTTCCTTCACGTGAAGAATCGGGTGCGTTGGATAATCCTTTCGCGGCCCTCACGGTGTCCGAACGGATGTTTGGTCAATTCGCCGTTGTAGCTGGGAAGTCAGAGGCGGTAATCCCGAGGTCTCGGCTCTCGTGGGTTGCGGTGCGTGAAGTATCCGGGCGCCTGTTGCAGATAAAGGGAACGCACCGATGAGAGGGCCGAGTCAGCTTTTATCCCCTCCAGCCACCAATCACGGGTCTTGTCAATTGTCTCCATTATCGGCAGCACCTGTGGAGGAACGTCTCACAAGCATACACACACACACACACACGCACAACCCCCGCCCCCAGACAGTTCATTCGACATTTTGACTGTAGAGCCCCGCTACATTTCCACCCCCCTTTGATAGTGCTCGTCCCGAGCACTAAGCGTCCAGTCCAGGTTTGGTGTGGTGTCTCATTGTTCAGTTGGTTACACGGTCTGTTGCAACCTTTAAGGTCGGTAACGAGCAGGAGGGTTCCCTCGGTTGTGGCGGGCTGGATACCGACTAGGGGCACGTGTCTCCGGGTTTTGGTAATGTCCTGGGGCTGGGGCTGGGCAGAGCTCTATTGTCTGTGGTGGAGCTATTATATCCCGACCAGTCCCTACTGTTCGCAACTCTGGGCCAGGGGCTTCATGAGAGGGCGCAGCGGAGGCAAGAGGAAGAGGTGACGTCGCTGTAGGGTTGAGTGGTATGTCGGCTGGCACTGGCATTGGGGTCTGTACAGGGTCCAGCTGAGCTGGTGTAGCTGGTTGGATTACCACAGGAGCAGCAGGCCTAAAGGGTTCTGGAGGATGGGCTGGCCCGTACTCGTGGCACCCATTTTGGGGACCTTCCTTGCTGTTAACGATCGTCACAGGGTCTCCTGGGCATGGTCGCAAGTTGTTGCGATGGAGGGTTCGACACGGACCATCTTTACCCTCTGGCCGTATCGTGAACACTGGCCGGTCACGATGGGGCTGTCCGACGATCACAAAAGGTGTTGGGAGCCACTGTGGTGCAAGTTTACCTTGAGCCCTGCGACGGAAGTTTTTTATCAACACCCTCTCTCCTGGCAACAGTGGCACGGTCCGAGTGTTCCGGTTGTAGTGCCTCTGGTTCCAGTGGTTGCGGCGTTCTGCGTTGTTACGGACAGTCTCATAGGCTTGCAGAAGAGTCTGATGGTGGCTTCTGACCCACCCATCTAGCCCATCTCTACACTGGGGCGGTGCAACGTCATACAACATATCCACTGGTAACCTGGCATGGCGGCCAAAGACAACATAATGTGGAGTCATTCCAGTGCTGGCGTGTGTGGTATTGTTATAGGCCTGTAGAAGTGCAGGTAGCCGGCTGGGCCACTGAGACTGGGACTGCGTTTCAATGGTACCCAGCAGAGATAAAAGGGTGCGATTAAACCGCTCACATGCACCGTTGCCTTGTGGGTGGTACGGGGTGGTGCGTATCTTTCTGCAGCCGTACATTGTGCATAGCTGCTGCATCAGAGTCGACTCGAAGGCTGCCCCCTGGTCTGTGAGGATTCGCTCCGGGCAGCCAAAAGGGAGGATAAGTGCAGTCCACAGGGCCTTCACTGTGGTAGGAGCCGTCTGATCCCTGGTTGGTACGGCCACTGCGTATCTGGAGAATAGATCTGTGATGACAAGAATATATTGGTACGCATCTGAAGGCCTCCCAAGGGACAAATAATCTAAAGCCACAGTCTCAAAGGGGTAGCTAGAAACAATTGGGCACAGGGGGGCTTTTGGTTGGGCTCCCGACTTCCCAACTAGACAAGTGGTACACTCTGCGGCCCATTTCCGGGCATTTGTACTCATGCCCACCCAGTAGAACCTCCTTCTCAGCAACGAGACCATTTTGTCACCACTCGCATGGGCTGCTGCCTTGTGATACTCTTCCCAAAGTGGTCGGGCCTGTGCTTCTGGGATGATGATCTGCTTCACCGGTGTGCCCGTATCTGGTTCAGCGACACATCTCACCAGGGTTCCATCACACAGCTCTAAGCGGCACCACTCCCGGAGCAAGCAGCGAAGCTGTGGAGACAAGGTAGAGGGGTTATTAACTACAGGGGGTTCACGGCTCACCTTCCAGGTGTGCAGGAGTTGCAAATCAGGGTCATCCCGCTGTTGTTCCCCCCAATGTTTCTGCAGGGCAGGTGGTTCTGTCGGTGCCATGCAGGCCATGGTGTGCACAGTGTGCTCCGTTGCCTCTCCCGGTAGCCGTGACAGTACATCAGCATTTCGATTGGCTGTCCCTGGACGGTAGCGTAGGTCATACGAGTAGTTTGCCAGCTGGGCCACCCACCTTTGTTCAGTTGCACCCAGTCTCGCTGTTTCGAGGTGGACCAGGGGGTTATTGTCGGTAAAAACAGTGACCTTAGCTCCCCATAGATAGTCTTTGAATTTGTCTGTAATAGCCCATTTTAGAGCCAATAGTTCCAGCTTAAAAGAGCTATAATTTTGGTCATTACGCTCAGTGGGTTGAAGGCTGCGGCTGGCGTATGCTATGACTCTCTCTCTTCCCTCTTGGACCTGGGCTAGGACCGCTCCGAGACCGTCCAGGCTAGCGTCAGTGTATAATCGGAACGGAAGCTGGAAGTCTGCATAGGCCAAGATGGGGGCGCTAAGGAGGGCCTGCTTCAGACGGTCAAAGGCCACTTGGCAACCCGGTGTCCATTGGATAGGGGCAGAGGGTTTGTTGGCTTGGCCTTGTAGGAGTCGATGGAGGGGGGCCGCTACCTTGGAGAAGGCTGGGATGAAGCGTCGATAATATCCGGCAAAGCCCAGAAAAGATCTCACTTGTTTCACAGTCGAAGGTGTGGCCCAATCACGGACAACTGCTACCTTGTCTGGATCTGTCGCTATCCCTCGGCTGCTGACCACGTGTCCCAGGTATGCCACTTTCCTCTGGAACAGGTGGCACTTCCGTGGCTGTAGCTTCAGGCCATGTTCTTGGAGGCGGCCAAAAACCTGCGCTAGGTGTTGCAAGTGGGTGGTGAAGTTGGGCGAGTAGACGATGACATCATCAAGATAGATGAGGAGGTGGTCATACACTTGTGCTCCCAGACAGCGTTGCATCAGCCTCTGGAATGTGGCTGGGGCGTTACAGAGGCCAAAGGGCATACGTTCAAAGTGGTATAGACCAAAGGGGGTGGTGAAAGCGGTCTTCTCTTGATCTTCTGGTGCAACCTCTACCTGCCAGTATCCACTGGCGAGATCAAGGGTGGAATACCACTCACACTTGGACAGGCTAGTGAGGGATTCTTCAATGCGAGGTAGAGGAAAGGAGTCTTTGTGGGTTACTGCATTTAGCTTGCAGTAATCAACGCAAAATCTCCACGAGCCATCCTTCTTTTTGGCAAGGACCACTGGAGCAGCCCATGGACTCGAGCTCTCCTTCACAACCCCAATGTCGAGCATGCCCTGCAACAAGCCCCTCAGTTCTGGATAGAGGTTTGGAGGAACTGGGCGATAGCGCTCCCGGATCGGGGGTGCCGTGCCAGTGGGAATTTGATGGGTGACCACTGCTGTTCTGCCAAAATCCTCGTCATGGGCTGCAAACACATGAGACCACTTCCCCAAGAGGGCCTTCAATTGGGCCTGTTGGTCAACGTCTAGCCCTTCACCATGCAGAGCTAGAGCTGGGTGGTCATCAGTAAGGGTCTGTCCCACCTGTTGTACATCGACCTCGATGATTTGGGGGCCAGTATTCCGCAAAACTAGCCTTGTCCGTCCCTGTACATCCTTTTGGTCGATTTGGGTGACTGTGGCCAGGGGGCATCGTTGAGGTAGTTCCATGGGAAATGGGTTTGGATTACAGATACGCAGGGGGACTCTCCCTCCCCGGGTCCAGCTCAGCGATCTAGCCACTCGCCATTCACATCCATGGTCCTCCAGGTCTTCAATCAGGACAGGGCAATCGGGCAGGCCAGCAGCTTGCGGTACATGGGCCCAGACGATCATTTCGGCGGAGGGAGGCAACACTACTGGGGGCTGCCGTTGGAGTCTAGCCACACCTTGGAGCTCTAATCCAGTCACTGATGCTTCGGCCCTCTGGCAGGCGGCGAACGCTGCATCCCAGACTTTTTCTGCAGAGGGGGAAAACACAGACTTAAATGCAGCGACTCCTGGGTGCCCACCTTGAAAGACCCCGGCCCAACAATCGGTCACAACGTTCATGCCCAAGAGTCCATATTCGGTGTTAATGCAGTCGTCACGGACAATAACTACTCCCTTCCCCTTAACATCTAGTCCCCCAATGCAAAAGTCTAGGACTGCATAGCCTACATAGGGAATGTGAAGGCCGTTAGCCGCTTTCAAGGCTAGCCATGATATGCGGCTAGGATCCTGTATGCACTCATCACCGAAGTGGCGCTGGAAAAGTGTTTGGCTAAAAAGGGTGACTTGGGAGCCAGTGTCCAGTATGCATGGAATTCGTTGGCCTTGGACAAATACCTCAATTTCGGGGCATCTACCAACCATGGCGGGCCTTTGTTGGGGCGCAGTTGGCGGCCCCTCCCGGTTCACTCGCCCTGTTGTGACCGGGGGTACCGAAAACCCGTCTGGGCTGGGCGTCGCCGTGGGCAAAATCTTTGGATGTGTCCAGCATCTCCACAGTCACGGCAGATAGCTCGACCTTGGGCATCCCACTGGTAGGAGGACTGTCCAGGAGGGGCTGATCCCAGGCGTTGACGTTGGGGGGCACTGGGTGGTGGACGCCAAGCTGGTCGAGGGGCTGTCTCAGTCTCCGGCGGTGGCTTCCAGTGTCCTTGGATCTCCTCTATGATCGACTTGCCTAGAAGTGTTACCTGTTCCTTCAGCTCTTGGCGCAGCTCAGCCTGCAGGGCTTCCTTTATTTGTTGAAACTCGGTGGCTGGGGAAGTAGGCCGTGGCTGAGATGTTGTAGCAAAGGTTGGGAAAGCACTGGCTTCCTCTGTATGGACCAGCTCCCGCTCTAAAGCTTTTGCCTCCTCACAAGCCTCCACAAAGGTGAGCGTTGAGGTCCTTCGGAGCTGCCTCTGTAGCTCCTGCTTCAACGATCCCATTCTTAGGCCCATGGAAAACTGTGTCCGCAGCAGCTCATCGTCGGTTCCGATGTTGAGAGGATCCCTAGCTCTCCAACTGTAATGCAGCTCACGCAAACGGAGAATGAAATCCTTGACACCCTCCCCAGGTTCCTGTCTGCAGCTGAAAAACTGGGCCCTCAGCTGAGCTAGTGGTTGTTGGCCTCCATACAGCTCACCTAGGGCCTCTAAAATCTTAGTGTCAGTATCACGTTTGTCCACTGCCAACAGCACCACCTCCCTTTTGGCATTTGCCTCCAAAGCGCTAAGTACAAAGTCCACCCGTTGCTCTGCATTCAGCCCCTGGGCCCGGATGAAGGCTTCAATCTGCGTTCTCCATTCTAAAAACTTTGATGCACCCCCTTCTCCACTAAACTTAGGGACCCATGGCCCGCCCATAAACCATGGCATAAATGCAGCTACCATTTGTGGCTGTGCACCTGCTACCTGAGGCTGCTCGCGGTTACTCATTGTTGTGTACGTCAAGGGTCCTGCCGACTACGCCAAAATTGTAACGGGAGCAGGAATTATGCTACTGACCCTTGAGGTACAACAACAGACACACTGGATATATATAAAACTCAGTTTTATTACAACATTAAAAAAAGGCATATAAAAACACCCAATACATATATGTAGAAGTAACTAGGTCCTGGTGCTTCAAACCAGTGTGGAAGATCTAGAGAAAGTAGCTAGTTAGCTACTTCAAGCCAGTGTGGGGAATCTAGGGATGGCAGCTAGTTAAAATGTCAGCAGCTACAAAATACTGTTTTAAACCAGTGTGGAAGATCTAGGGCCAGTAGCCAATTAACTACTTCAAACCAGTATGAAAGATCTAGGGATAGCAGCTAGTTAAGTGCAAGCAGCTACACAATACTGCTTTAAACCAGTGTGGAGGATCTGGCGCCCTCTTGAGGGGAGAGAAATCATATAGTCACAGTTACTCTAACGCAGGTAGGCCTATTACTAGCGATTCACACTCGTGCACAAAATCACATCACACGCACCCACAAAAGATCACACTATTGTGAAAACAAGGGCAGAATAGCCACAAATGTAAATAGTAGAAGTATTCAATCGAACTAGCACAACACGTTAATCCAAAGGGTGACACGCACACACAGTTAATTGCTACTACGTTAAAGTAGTGTTTACACAATGGATTTCCCCACCCTGCACACACTTCTAAAGAAACTGTAGCGAGCAGCCTGACCTTCTATCTTAACTATGGCCAGCCTAGTAACACACAATTGATTGTACAGAGGATGAAGGAATAGTCCAGCAACCACTCACAACCCAGCCCACAGTTCGTAATCCACAACACAGAACCAGGAAGTCGCCGCCGCCTCGGCCTCCTTGTCTTTCGCACTGAAACAGGGTAGCTTGCGCCTCTCGTCGCCAATGCTCCTTCTTGAATGTCAACAGTCGGCACTCCACCAGGAACTGCGAGGAGGAGGAAGTGAATCAGCAAAGTAGCCACAATAAATCGCGGGGTAAAACCCACTCACAAGACAACGGCACAATTACTTTCCTTCACGTGAAGAATCGGGTGCGTTGGATAATCCTTTCGCGGCCCTCACGGTGTCCGAACGGATGTTTGGTCAATTCGCCGTTGTAGCTGGGAAGTCAGAGGCGGTAATCCCGAGGTCTCGGCTCTCGTGGGTTGCGGTGCGTGAAGTATCCGAGCGCCTGTTGCAGATAAAGGGAACGCACCGATGAGAGGGCCGAGTCAGCTTTTATCCCCTCCAGCCACCAATCACGGGTCTTGTCAATTGTCTCCATTATCGGCAGCACCTGTGGAGGAACGTCTCACAAGCATACACACACACACACACACACACACACACACGCACAACCCCCGCCCCCAGACAGTTCATTCGACATTTTGACTGTAGAGCCCCGCTACATTCTCGCAGGCGTTGAAGCAGTGGAGTGAGAATGAGACTTTGTGCCTCGTGCGTAATTTATAAAACGTGAGTTTTGATGTTGACACCTAAATGTGTATCAGTACTGTTTGTAGAGGATTAAGTTGTAATGCTGTTAATAATATTATGGCCAAGATTGCTATCTGAACGAGACGTTATAAATCGCCCGTCTCGTATTATCGCCCTGTGTGTGTGTCACTTAATATTTCTATACACACTAACACGGCGGATTCATAAAGAACCGCAAGCACCCACACCATAAGTGTATATAAATTAGCTATGCACCAAAAATCTCATTTTACCACGACTAGAAGAGCTGTAAAAAGTGTTGTAAGCCTGCGTGTACAAAACCGCTTGGATCACGTTCATCTTGACTTAATATTTTGTATTAAATGCTTCTAAACGGTTTAAATGTACATTGGTTTACATTTATCCTATTTTAACATGTGGATGTAATGTTACTTTGCCATAAGATGCTGAATAATTGTATGTTTAAGATATCGTGTATAGTTAAGTTCATGGAAGATTCCAGAACGCCTTGTGTTCACCGCGACGTAAACACATGCGGCCACTAGGTGGCATTATTGCACCATTTGTCTACCTGGGAAATCCTATTACTAACGGTCGTAGACTGGTTGAACGGACATTATGAAAGGGGAAAAATAGTTTCACCCTCTCAATGTTGTAAAAAAAAGTTTTCATGACCAAAGTTTGCAGTATATTGCATTTTTCCGCCGACAATTAAATTAATCACCTCAATATGCGAGTGACGTGTTCACGGAGTTTAGGGTAACTTTTTCCTATACTGGCTCCGCTCGGGGAGTTCAATGCCAATATGAACGCGGATTTTGTTGTATGTTAAATTTTTAATTTGTGAAAGAGGAAATGCATTTAGACTTTGAAACTGAAAAACTGAAACTGTTTTTATGTTTGAATTTTAGGGATGCTGCTGCTTGGTTTGCCTATTTCCTGGTGCCTGGAAAGTCTGGTCAGCATTCCTTACTATGTTTTGTGTTGCCAGGATATGCCAGGTGATGGACTGGAGCTGGATGGAATGGCCGTCTTCATCAGGGACACGGACACCAGGGTTCTCATTGAGGGCACAGAGGTCCTCAATAACTTGCCCTCAACAGCAACTGCTGTGTCAATGTTATTTGGACTGACATATGTGCTAAATCTTCAGTATCCAAAATAATTGAAATGGTCGCCTCTGTACTCTGCTGCACAGTCAATGACAGCCTCTATTGAACATGTTAGCTTTGTAGAACACACACACACAGGATAATCTTTTTTTGTATTTATATATATATATATATATATATTTGTTAATCCACAATCAGTATTACTGTGAGGGCAGCAGACCACTTGTTTTTAGATCTTTGACATTTCTTATTTTCAACACACACACAGGATGGGAGAAGTTCAGTCTCCACTATATCTTTTGTAATAGAAATTCAGTAGTTTGCTCACTGGATGTGGTGATATTGCAATTGATGCTGTGGCTTTAATCCTTTGTAGATATGTATGTATATATATATATATATATGTCTTAACAGAATTTACTGTTGTATGTATTTGTATGTTATGTGTTTGTATTGTATTGTAAGACAGAATTTACTGTTGAATGAATTTGTATTTATAAAACAATGTATTTGTTGTTCTGCCAAAAAAGTTAATGGCTGTAATCTTAACAGTGCTTTTCATACATTTAATAAATATTTAAAAGAACGTTTGGTCTCACTGACTTTTTAGGAAAAAAAATATTGAGATAATTTTAAATGGTTAGATTATGCCAATTACAGAGCCTTTTATATTACAATAAATACATATTTCATATTGAAGAAAACTTCATTAAGATCAAGTCAGTTAAAAAGCTTTCTTTCCATTCAAGCCAATTCAATTTTTTAGTTTACATGAAATGCATGCATTTATTTTAATTTAAGCCAATTTAAAATATTGATTTATACCAAATACAAGGGGGGGGGGGTGCAGTAGAAGAGGGGTTTAGTAGATTAAGTGGCCAGGGCTGCATACATAAGAAAGGTAGGGGAGGATTGGGATTGGGGGCACCAACAAGGAGCACCCAAGAGCAACAGGAGCAAGAATAAACTCCCTTACCAAGGAAGAAACCTTGGGCAGATCCATGGCTCAAGGGGCTAACCCAACTGCCAGGGGTCTTGGTGTGTGTGTTGGGGGGATGACAAGGGAGATGGGATAGTGTGCTGTGTATGTGGGGAGAGGGCAGTGTGCAATACAGTGGGCATCGCTTTCAAATGACCACTTAATTCGCGCATTACGCGGCGTGAAGCTTTAGTACCACTTTCAGCACTGTGCGTCGCTCTGCCACTGTACATCGCTCTGCCTGCCGTCCCTTACATAATTGTTGCCGAGAGTAATCCCAGCCTACGAATTCAATAACAAAATAAATCATGCATAATTAAACATTACCTCGATTTAGGCTACTTGGGTATGGCTTAAGGCTTGACTACACGAAAATCGAAATCGAAATTTGCTTTCTACATTATTGTCAGTGTTGGGGTTAACGCAACTACGCAAATCAAAACAGTGGTGTGATAATTGAGCCAGTAGAGAAATAACTGTTCAGAATTAATCTGTAGCCTTGGGTAGGCTTCTGCAGAAAACAATGTTGTTGCCGATTTAATACTATCTGGCGACGTTTTTAACAGGCTACACAATAGAGGCTTAGACAACTATGACCCACGTTTTGGTTTCGTAAATTAATTTGCCCTACTTCTTGACTGCAATGTAGTCAATTGACTGCTTGACATGTCATTTTTATTTTTCTGTACAATAAACAATTACATCTGCTTTATGCCGCAGAATTACATTCATATTTGGCTGACTGCAGACGCGCCACTTCCCTCCCCATATTCCAAGATTAAGATAGTATGAAGTGCTTTTTGTATAGGCTACTATCATAAAAAAATAGTTAAAACGAATAGCTATTTGCAATTTGACAAAACACTGGTCCTCATTCTGCGAATGCAAGGACGATATGAGCCTATTGCATTTAGTTAGATGTCCGAGTCACGCATAATGTTTGAAAACCACTGGCTCGTAATCACAATAATTTAACACACGACAGTTGGATAACCTACTTCATCATGTCCCCATGCCTACATTTTTGTGAGTAGCATAGAGATCGTTAAAAACAATAAAGTATGGCTCTCCGTTTGGGACATCGAAAACTTATATTTTTAATAGACTACCGTCGAAGATGCTGACTTGCAAAAGCATCGGGATAACACGTTATCTCCACTATCATCAGTCATGCCCCTTGATCAAAGTGGGGAATGAAATAAAAGTTTGAGAACCACTGGCTTAACAAGTTACCTACAGTCCAGAACACAGAATCTGTTGCAATATTCTGATGATCGGCGATGATATCGGCAAATGTTTGTTTTCCAAAGTAAGAATTTCACTTCACCATGCACCTTCGACAATACCTGGCATCATTACAAACATTATTCTGTGTCCTAAAACTGGCATATTTTATGGCATTGTGTCATGTAAGAAATGTGTGAGGTGGTCAGCGGGGGACAATTGAGACACACATTGGATTGTGTTATTACTTGAACATTCCACACAATCCACAGCTGTGGTAGGCCTATCAGGGGCAGGAGGATTACTGTCAGCGCAGGCTTTATATAAAATTCTTCAACAGAAGGCCTCGAATGTTGTCTTGTTTGTGGAGCGCTTTGCTTCGCTTCTGTAATTTCGGCTTCATTGAAAATGAGGGCTTCCCTCAATGACCCTCCGAGAATAAATAAAGGTTGAATGAATGAATGAATGCAGGCTTGCCCAAAATAAAGGTATGTGGTTTGCGCAGCCTACAGTAAATAACAGACCCGCCAGAATGTGCGTTATGATGCTTTTTTATGAGCAAGATGTTTTTGGTACCCTACGCACACTGCATGTTCTTAAATAACAATGATCATCAGTAATATTCGACCATTAATTTGGATAAATGGGCAAGCGTGACCACCTTGATTGGCTGATGATTGTAACGCGGGCATGATTCCAAACACCTCCCTTACGATGATGAGTGACAGGTCTCAGAATGCGTGTGCTACACAAGGACGGAAGATGATGAATAACTGGGGCCGTAGGCTATTCACAAAGGCTTTTATCTTACTACTAGGAGTAGGCTACTCCTAAATCGCACTTAAAGATTTTAGATTGGAGTTTTCTCTTAAAAGTTATTCACAAAGCCTTTCAGACAACTCCTAAACTAGGAGTGAGTCTTCATGGCTATGGATGACGTCATTACTCATGCACGAGCTTGACTGAAGTGACCACCTTGATTGGCTGACGATTGTAACGCGGGAATTCCAAACACCTCTCTTCCGATGATGACTGACAGGTGACAGGTCGGAGAATGCGTGCGCTACACAAGTAGTGCGAAGGACGGAAGATGATTAATAACTGAATAAAAAGGCCTAGCCTAAATGAATAAAGAGTAAGGCAAAACAAATAGCTTAGTAGCCTAATGAAACATAGGCCTATGGATTGATGCAGTAGCCTACCTTTGCAACATTATTAAATTAATCTGTCACCATATCCCTAGGCTACGTTTGCAAAGAGGAGAACATTTTAATTTGATTCACAATGAAATGTTACATTTCATTTACATGTTAACAATGAGTAGTTTTGGTTGTTGTTGGTGGCGTTATTGCATCCCTTTTATGAATGCAAAATTGTTCCCTCGGGATTGGAAGCTCCTGTTGCAAAACATTGCAACGTAAAATGCCACAAAAAAGCTGTTTATAAATAGGTCTTAGTGAGTTAGGAGTCCTCTCGATTTAAGCTGTCCCAGACCTAGGTGCTACTTTTAGGTCTAAAATGCTTCATGAATTACTTTTTGTGAAAAAATTAGGAGTCCTAAAGTTAGGAGTGACACGCCCATTATTTTTAGGAGTTGCTCCTAAATTCGCCAGTTAGGAGCTACTTTTAGCCTTAAAATTCTTTGTGAATACGGCCCCTGAATAAAAAAGGCCTAGCCTAAATGAATCAAGGCAAAACAAATAGCCTAGTAGCCCAATGAAACATATGGATTGATGTAGTATCTTTGTAACATTATTAAATTATTCTGTTACTATGCCTACGTTTGCAAAAGAGAACATTTTAATTTGATTCACAATAATGTTACATTTAATTTACATGTTGACAATGATTAGCCTAGTTTTGGTTGTTGTTGGCGGCGTTATTGCATGTTAGTTATGCCTACAATGCAAAATTGCTTCCTCGCGATTGGAAGCTCCTGTAGCTGCATAGGATTTCAAAACCGCAGGTTTGTGAATAGGTCTGTGAGTAAGGAGTCCTCTTGACTTCTTTTAAGCTGTCAGAGGTGGGAAGGTGTGATTTTTTGGGGGAAGGGCCGGATTAACTGGGCACAATTGTCTGATGGCCCCCCTTCCCCCCAGCCAACGTGAATCGGGTGGTTAGTTAATAGGCCTATCGTGAAGATTTTTCCTGGCACGAGCGCATCTGTGAGGCCAAACCTCACCAAGTAGCTCGTTTGTTTACAACTAACATTCCATTTAATTAAACTGCTTTATAGGCTATGCCGAAATAGTTTTCAACATTTTGAATATTAGTGTCGGGTGAATTGAAATGTTCTCAAAGTAGCCTTATGGCAGAAAGCTGCTTGGGACCCCCCCGTCAAGCAATATAACCATACAAACGCGCTTCCTGCACTCATTGTTTCAAAAGGAGTAATTTTGGCTTTGTCAGAACTGAAGAGCTGTGGACGGCACGGCATGCCTAATGAAAATAAATTAACGCAACACAACACAACACAGACCCCGCTTCTCTCGCGTCAGTCACTGACATGAACGAAACACAGAACCCGCTTCTCTCACGGCAGTCACTGACAGTAACCTAGAATAAATGCATGGGGAAAAACACTTCCCCATGACAAAGACATCATAAAACACTGAAAGTTAATATTTTGTCACTAGCAACATTCATCTGTCCTTTGTCAAATGTATTATGTTCCAAGTACCCTATGCGTAATTCTGCTTCATAAAGTTGAACAAATACATTTGCTTATTTCACAGAAAAATATAAATAGCCAGTCTACAGTGCAGAGTTGGTAAGTTATGGTAGGCCAACCTGCAGTGAACATACAAACAGGAGAAATTATTTATCTTGCAGCTGAGTAGCCTCAGGTGCGCACGTAGACATAAGGCCGAACATGCAAGCGCCAATGAATCGTGCTCTCACGACAATCGCGCTGTTAAACTTAAATAGGTTAACATCACTCAAAGTTCGCCTTCAAGCAAGGAAAACGATGATTTGAAGACATCTGTTTCGTTGGAAGGGCAAGGGGTAGCAACAGGGCAACACAGAGACAGGCCCGATGGCAGGGCTGTTATGAGAGTATTAAAATATGGGATATTCTACGGGAAAACATTAAAACGGCAAGACAGCGGGGAAAGTTAAAATACGTGATAAACAAGGAAAAAGTTGGCATGCATTGTTTCGGTCCCCGTGCACAGGGATTATTTGTCATACTATTAATCACATATGATTATTTGTGAAATTGTGCAAACAGGCGCAACACATTTGAAAAGGAAGGACTGGTAGCATGCAAGCTCACGGGAAAGATTGATTTAAGAACGTTATCACAAAGTGTGTGGCTGTGGCGCGGGCGGAAGACAATTGGCAGGGGAGGGTCATGTATTTTTTAACAATTCTGTCGGAGGGTCATTGAACAATTTCTAGCAGGCAAGAGAGGGTCATGCAACTTCCAGCTGAAGCACTCAAAATTCCTCCGGTGGCCCCTTCAATAAATAACGATCAGTCCCTAGATTGCTGCTGGGCTATATGTCTTGGTTCTGTTAACAACTCATTGTCAAACGCATAGCCTATCTCGCGGTTGCATCCATTACAAACAAACATGCAATGTGAACGTCTGGGATTGGGGAGAGCACTAAATGGTCTACTGAATAAGCACGAAGTCAAACCTTTAAATGAAAAACACTCTTTAATAATCCAAAAAAATAAACCGCTAATGAAGTAAACTTGTGACCATCAAAAATCGTTTATCGCTTGTAACTCCGTGATACCAGGACGTAACAGGAAGGCATTTGGCTGAGCAACGGAGGTTAATATGCTCCATGTTTTGTCCAAATGATGACCGTCTATCATCGTTGCACTCGGAGAAAACCGGAATGTTTCATTCGTCCCCGTTTCAATCGTCCCGGTTGTACCTACTCAAAACGCAGATAGAACCTTATTATTCTAAATAATAGAAATAGCGTTCAGCATGATTCATGCCCAATTAATTCCCCCTGTTAAAGTGTTCGCCTTTGTAGTTTGGTTTCGTGATAGCCTATGATAAACGGCTTATGGCCAAATATGTGAAAACGTTAAAATACAGTAGGCGATAAACCCGGAAAAAGTTGACAGTGATTTTTTCATAATCACTTTGGAGGGTCATAGAAAAATGTATTGCTGGCGAGGGAGGGTCACGTCTTTTTGGACTAATGCTCCCAAAACTCCTCCGGTAGCCCCTTAAATAAATAACGAACAGTCCCTAATGAAGTAAACTTGTGACCATCAAAAATCGTTTATCGCCTGTAACTCCGTGATAACAGGACGTAACAGGAAGGCATTTGGCTGAGCAACGGAGGTTAATACTCTATATTTTGTCCAAATGATGTCTGTCTATCATCGTTGCACTCGGAGAAAACCAGAATGTTTAATTTGTCCTGCGTCTCTACGGCTGCAAACGGGATTCACTCGCAGTTAACCAAATATTTCTTTATTAGGGCAGGCATATTTCTGGCTATTACATTATTTCTAAACCAGTCTGCTAAAGTCTGTAGTGAAGTCTGTGTAGGGTTTTCCAGGCTCCATTTCTTTTTACGACACACCCTGCTCACTTGAGCCATCTACCGGTTGTTTGGGTTGTTGCAGCGTCTCACTGGAAAAATACAAATTAAAGTCGCGTGATCCCACGCGCGGACCGCGAGTGAAGCTGGCCAATTCGAAGCACTGCCCACTGTAGGCCTATTTCTGCTTCAATTTCTGCAACACTATGGCCTGCATCGCTTCCGCGTCATTACAAATGCACGTCTTTGTGTTTCTCACGTGTAATACAAGTATTTCCTGAAAACTTTGCGCAGCGATTTTGGGTTTGAATGAAGCTCTGGATGTCTAGCACATAGTGGAGCAGAGTACAAATGAGATTTGTCACTGTACTTGGAACTGTCGTCTATTTTAATCAGTATCGTTGTTTGTTGCAATTAAAAATAGTCTCAATGGCCGGATTACATTATTATTTTGACATACGACACGGGCCAGAATTGGGCAGGACGCAGGCCGGATATGGCCCGCGGGCCGGGTGTTTGAGACCCCTGATCTATTGGGTGATCGGGGTTACCATGCCTTCAGCAGCCAATCTCCATTATGACACCCTACCGGCGGCCTCTTGCAAGTAAGTGAAACCATTATTGTTTAACATTTTACTACGTCTAGTCCTGCTGTCAGTCTCTAAATAAAACCATTATGAAACAAAATTCAAAAGATTGAGTGACTTTTAATCGATTAACATACAAGTTCTGATGCACCTACATTACAATCAAGAGCAAAACAACACAACACAAGTTTCATTCAATTAAAATGTATTCACAAGTCTCTCAAAGAGACACAAGTAGCGGTCTGCCCTGTCTGTGGCTGCCCTCTCCCTCTCCTTCTCTCTGGCCACTGCCTCTCTCTTCCTCTCTCTCTGCCTGCTCCTGCAGAAAATCAAGCAGGCTGCCCCTGGACCTCTTCCTCTGCTGAGTGGCTTTGGCGGTAGTAGGAGGAGGGGGAGAGACTGGTGTCATGACCACACCGCCTGTAGTGGGGGTCAGGTTTGTCGCCACTACCAGGGGTGGACTGATGGCATGCTGCCCCTGGAGTGCGGCATCCATCTGGCACCCCCCCCCCCCAGCCTCTACCCTTTTCCCTGTTGGTGGATCCCTTAGCTCCTGAAAATGTATTGTATCCAATTTAATTTAGTATTTTTGTGTCCACCACATACACATTGTTGTCTCTTAGTTTTACATTCAAGCTAAAGCTAAAGAGTGTCATTAGAAGAAATAGGTTTATGGGTTTCTACAAATCAGACACATAGAAGGATTACCTTGTATTTCTCCTTTAAATTGTTCCACTTCTTTCTGGCCTGTTTAGTGGTGAATGAGAACCCAGTGGACACAAAAACTCTGGGGAGAATAACAGTAGGCCATACCTAACCAGCAATAACTGACTAATGTGTAGTATTTGTAGACCTATTGTAGTATTGCGATTTAAGATCCCTGTGAATGTTAATCTTGAATGATAATCCTCTAGCCTAGAAATCTAGACGCGCCCCTAATTTGCTGCCAGGGCTAGTCTAGCAACTCTCCGTTGGCTTGTGAGCTCCAGAAATCGAAACTTAATCAGGGCATTGAAATCGTGTATAGAGTCGTTTGGTGGGCTTAACATAATGATTGATGGCAGAGTTGCAACGGTTTGGCTTGAATTCCCTGCTACTTGAAAACAAATATCCTATTGCGTGCAGAGGGAATTTGAAAGACAACTGATTATCCCGCCCCTCGGACTGAGCACTGCGAACGGTGAATGCCCAGACCCTACATTTTAATGTGGGTCTGGCTCGCCAGGCTAATAATCCTCAGTAAACCACTTTGGAATTAAAGTGTGTGCAAAACGATAAATATGTATGCCTAGAACTACTTACTCCCATCCATTTTTGGAGGAGTTCCTTCGGCCAGTGAACAGCTTCTCATTAGCCGCTCGCCACTCAATCAGGGCCCTGGTTTCTTCATTGGTCCCTGAGTAAAAATATACAAGTAGGCTGTATGTTACTCACGTAATTACATACATGTGAAGCTAATTTAAACCTTAATGTTAATCGTGTTTTTCGGATAAGAGGAACGTTGACACCGCACGCTGACGTTAACGCTAAGTTAGACTAACGTTACTCATGGCATACCGTTGTGTTAAAGACCACACATTAACGACGTTAAAGAAAATGTATACTTCTGAATAACAGTGCAGTTTACATTATTATTACAACGTTTAAACACAAAACAATTACACAATTTAACTTACAGTTGTGTGGTTGCTCTTCAGGTGACCCTCCCCAGATAGCAAACATACACTGGGACGGAACTGGGCCACACCTACCACAACGTCCGGCACGGATCTGCATAATGGACCTGATCCGGCGTCCAAACGCACATCGGTCCAAAATTGGTCTGGATCCGTTTGACGGATCTGGTACCAATAAGGGCTAAGACTGGCCCAGTTCCAGATCTGTTTATCATATGCAATACGGGTCCACTTATTGTGTGTGGTACGGACTCGTTTATCAGACATCAGCCGGCTTTATTTGACATGTGATTGGTAATTAGGGCTAATTATCCTGAAAAATCTGTTTGCTACACATTTGCTAACAGGTTCGTTATAGGTTCACCCAGGCTAAAGTTCGTAACGTCTTCCCAACAGCTCAACTGATAAACATAAGCTAGGCTACAAACACAAGGGGGGTAAAAAAACTTTACACATAAGTGTCTTATTATTTTTTTTATTCAACAACCTGGCTGTAGAAGTGCAATCCCAGACAAAGTTTAAGTCGTGTTAATTCCACATTTATTCCTTTTTGCAAATAGGCTAAGTCACAATTACACTCATTTTTTTTATCATCAGTGATCCTGTTAGCGTTATCACTGTTTTTTTCCAAAATAGTTATTGTGATAGCTGTTTTGCTTAAGTTAAGCTAGTTGTTGTTGCTGGAAAATAATAGTAAAGTTATCAATCGCTCGGTTGCTTGTTGTTGTCTCTGAATAAACCAACAGAGATAAAAAGCAGATGCTACCTTGAAAAGTTGGGCTGTCCTAGTCCAACCCCAGGCTGGCAAATCATGTCAAAAGATTGATAGTGAGCAAACCAAAGATCCTTGATTAACATTACTGGTTGGACTTCTGCATGCGTGGCAAGAATATGGGGTTGTTTCATAGCACTGTTAGATCTGACACAAACAACAATTGACTACTTTTACCACTGCTAGGTAATAATAAAAATAATGAAACGAACATATGATCAATATTGAGCCAACTATATCTTCTTTTCCAGCCTTACTGTAGAAATGAAGTGGCCATGGGAACATAGTGCACCCCCATGGTTTCTAAATTTGTGCCATTCCAAAATACCTTTTTTTTCTTTAGCAGCCAGTTGACAATGAAGTAGGGAAAGGACAGTCAATTTAGAATCAGCACCTTAATTAATATCATTACCACCTGGGTCTGCTGTGAAAAAATGGTCCTTCGGCTCATATCCGTATCACAGGTTTGGGCCAAATCAGTGTTTTGTATTTTAAACGCATCTCCTGACTTCCAGTTGAGTTGCGGAAATTGGTCCTGGGACAAATCTGTAAACCGGTGATAAAACAGCATTGCTAGCAGAGCTGAAACCTGTATCGGGAGTAGACCTGGCCCACAGTCAGATACCGTATGTCCGCTACAGGCGGATCTAAAGGCTTTTATGCGGATCCGGCCCAAAGGAAATTGCTATCCGGGTCCTGCTGTCGCTGCGGCTGGCATTTCTCTTATGTGAGTGTCACTGTCACGGCTGAGCTGACGTAACGCATTGTGGAATGTTCAATCCAATAAGTCACCACCTGATGCATCCTTGATAAAACCAACGATTCGAGAACACTTCTGGGAATGTTATGCGTTCTTGAATGAATGCAAACTTGTGAATTGGAACAGTACTTCGGCGGTGATTGATGACGTTTCAGAACGATTTTCAAGTTCATGAGAACACGAGTATAGAAAAGAACGCATATTGAGAAAAGCCCTATGTATCTCTTCCACAGAACAGTGTTATACATACAGAGAAAGAAAGCCAAATAGCATAGATCACAAGAGCTGGTGATCCAACCATGGCCGAAAGGTCTGTTAGGATTCCACGTGTCCCCTCTGAAGGGCAGCCGGACCCCAACTTCCAGGAGCGGAGGCTGAGGAGGCCGATCCCTGACAAGAGAGAGCGGGACCAGTGGGTGAAGGAGCTGGAGAGAAAGTTAACCGAGGCGAGGGACAGGATGAGGGACGAGCTGCGGCGAATGAGAGGCTGTGGACCGAAGGAGCCAAGAGATGTGGGCAAGACAGTGGGAGTGGCAGTGGCAGTATGTACTCTATACATTAATAAGCTGATACTGGAAGTTTATGTACAAGCAAGACGCTCATATTGAGATTGTCCGGCATTTCGGTTCATTTATGATGTATGGGTTCAGTCATTAACAGTGTTTTTAAATCTACAGTATCTGTCAGGTGGCACTGAAAAAAAAGAAGGAAGAGAAAGAGAGACAAGGTGCCCAGCTGACAGGACTGGGGAGGAGAGGGTGATGAGAAAAAGAGATGACAAAATGGCAACCCTGAGAGATCAGGAGAGAGTGATGAATGATATCAAGAAAAAAGCAGTGGAGGAAGAGAGACAGATAAGGGAGATGGAAGAGATAGTGAGACAGTCTGAGAGAGTGTTGAGAAAACACATTAGGAGGAGGAAGAAAGAAAGACATAAAAAGGAGGAAGAAAGACACATAACATGACATAGAAGAAAAAGTGAGAGAGCAGGAGATAATGTTGAAAGAAAAAGTAAAGGAGAACAAAAGACAGATAAGGTAGGGTGACCAGACGTCCTCTTTTGCCTGGACATGTCCTCTTTTTGAAACCTAAAAATGTGTCCGGGCGGAATTTCAAAGTCGTCCGGGATTTTGTTATTCTAGCCTCAAACATGTTTACAGCGAATTTGCATTGCTCTCTCTTTCATTCATGGATATATCTATGTCTTTCATTCACATACTAGTCACGGCCTCCCTACAGTTCGCTTTGCATTGAGTGGAAAGTGTAGGGTGTTGAGCCTGACCTTAGCTACCGTCATTGGTCGATAGTAATCTCAAACATTTAATTGGTCAGTCAGTCACCTCAATAGCGCAAACTTCCTTGTTTAGTGTAAGTTCACTGACGAATTAAAACGTAAATTTCCATGTTTTTGTCTCGGTCGATATCAACATGAAGCTGAGTGCCAGACCTGCAAAGGCACTTACGCATCGGTCGCAAATAAAGGTGCCAACGACCCACAGGTAGGCTACACAATGTTCAGCAAAGCATCGAACGGCAGCGAGGGGTGAGAGCTCATCAGCTAAAGTGACAGAGTTTTTCGACCTTAACATTACGTCTCCAAAATCATTTCGATGGCACATAACCTCATAACCATAGACTGTAAATATAACATGACGAACGCCACTTCTGCCATTGTCTGAGCTATTTATTTATTTATTTACATTTAAAACTTTCATGTTTTCAAAATAGGCTAGCCCCCCCCCCCCCCGAAGTGTCCTCTTTTTCACAAACCCAAATCTGGTCACCCTAGATAAGGGAGATGGAAGAGAAAGAGAGAGTCTGAAAGAGTGTTGTAGTCTAGTTGACAGAAAGGTGAACCCGGAAATGTTGAGTACACCCAGTGTTGCCAGATGCCAGGAAGGGTTTCCAGCCCAAAACCTCGTCAAAAACCGCGAGAATGCACAAAAAACCGCCCAAATTTGCTTTTGCTTGTTTCTCATTTAAACACATTGAAATCATTAACAAGCTTTAAAATGACCCATTTTTCGACTTAGCCTATCCAATTTCAAAAACAATATTCAATCAAATGAACGCAAAAGTAGGCTACACGGACGTCAGACTATTATTCTATAAGCTTATGTTACGGAAAATAATGCAATAGGCTAAACATAGACTATTAATCTGTCTGTTTAGTGTCAATAGACGCTTGGAACAAAAGCATTCAGTAGGCTAGCCTAACATAAAAACATTGAGTGGATATATGAACATACAAAATAGCCTAATGCACAACATTTCAATTATTTATAATAGCAACATGACACATGCATATTCATGTATAACATTAGATGAAAATCGCATTGATTATAGAACAGGGGTGTCGACTCTTTGCAGAGGCAGTGCGTTCATAACTGGTGGGCCAACTGTAGGCTACACAAAAAATATTTTCATAGGCCTACCCCAAATGTAGGCTAAAGGCTTGAGTTAAACTTGAGTCTGACAGCTGTGATTTAGAACAATTAATTAATAGCCTACCTAGGCGCTATATATTCCCTGAGACAGGCAGTTAGGCCTAGAGTTTTCATGAAAATCGCACTGAATAGGCTATTTAGGACAGTGTCAGTGCGCTATTTGCAGAAGCAGTGCGTCCATGCATGGCAACTACACGCAAAAAATATTTTCATACGCCAGATATAGGCTAAAGGCAAACTTGAGTTTGACACCTGTAATTTAGAACAATTAGTAGGCCTACCTGACAGGCAGTTAATCCTAGTTTTCATGAAAGTCGCGTTGAACGAACAGGGGTGTCAGTGCGCTCTTTGCAGAAGCAGAACGTTCATGCATGGGCCATCTCTACACAAAAAACATAGGCCTATGGCCCTAGGCCCTTCGTGAAAATCGCTTTGAGCAATTGTTATTAGGCCTAAAAATAATTTAAAAGTTCTAGTAGGCCTAGGCTTCGTCAAACTTCCTCAACAACTGTCGGGCTGGACGGAACGTGGGCCGTAGTCCTATGTCAAGCCATTCGCGCAAGACCTGCGCACATCCATCAACCCTGAAAGAAGGGTTAAGTCCATCCTGTCTCGTAGGTAATCTTTCAGCAGTGTGCACACTCATGAAGAGATTGACTGTAATGACAAAATGCTCTTTGCCCACTTTGGCATATTGACATTGTCAGTCAGCTAGCTAAGTTTGAAAACCCCGCGAGCTGTGTGTTTGAATGGCGGTCTGCGCCAGAGTAGGGGAGAACCGGACTGAAACACTTTTTAATTAAACGTAATTTACAAAGACATCGTAAAACACTGAAAGCTAATATTTTGTCACAAGCAAACTACATCGGTCCTCTGTCAAATACAGTTGCATTTTCAGCTCTGAACAAAACCATTCAGGATTTATTTAAGGAGAAATCGAACATGCGTTTTGTTTCATTCGTCCCTCCAGACCGGGATAAATGAAACGACATGGGGGACGAAAGAAACATACAGCTTAAAATTCCCACAACTTCAATATTTGACAACATCATGAATGGTACTTGAAATATGTGTTAATTTGGATAAATTACTGCTGGGCTTTACTGTCTGCTGTTAATATCTAACAACTAATTGCGGTCATTGTGAAGCGCATATCTCGCGGTTATGGAAATACCATGCACTATTAGAATGCATGTTTCGATACATAAGGTGACGTGAGCTGAGAGTGTCTGTTGTGAGTTTAGGGGGGCACGTCAGCCAGAGGGTGTGTGAGTGAGTGAGTGAGAGACTGCTACCTGCTGACCAGAGACGGTCGCTGGAAGAAGGGTCTGAAGTGCCTTTGTTTCGGCTACAAAAACCCGCCGATCTGATCCGAAACCAGCCCAATTTTTATACACCCGCCCAAACCCATTTTTGCCCGCAAAATAGATTGCAAAACCGCCCAATTGGGCGGGAAACCGCCCAATCTGGCAACCCTGAGTACACCAAAGTTTTATGATAGAAATATATGGGTGATTCTCGCGAAACCCCAAAATCTTATGGTACTAAGGATTTGATGGTCAAATATGCCATAAAACCCACTGATTACACTATTTAACAATATACGTACATGTGCTTTATCTTGCACACAAGGTAATTTCTCCATATTTTATTGTTATTTTGTATTTTTTATGCATTTTATGAGTAAATTATCATTACCGCAATGTGTCCCGGCTCAAATCCCAAGTGTTTGATCATTAAGAAAATCTTTATCTTTTACTTTAAAATAAAATAAAGTTATACATATATCGTTTTAAGTCCATTGCTTCATCAAAATGTGTGTTTCAATAATATTAACATTATAATGGTTATAATATTTTAAAAAAATGTTTTGTCGTCAGTCATAGTTTTCATTACCGCAATACTTTTGAGCACTGCAATAAAACCCTATAGGAATTTCAACATGAAATGGAATTTCCCATCATGCATCAGTAATAACAGAAGATCAAAGATGGCGTCAAGGTAAGCATGTCTTCTTTTGTCTTTGTGTTGAAATTCCATGATTTGTCTCAAAACGGTCTAAATACAACACTAATGATTCTCATTACCGAAATTAGTAATAGTTTTGTGATAAAAAACTATTTTCTTAATTCAAATTTGATTAGTAATAAGGTAATAAAACACACAATGTCATGGAGGTCATTTTTTAGCTAGGTCATGCTAGCTAAATCTAAAATTAGCATTTTTGTGTTCGGTCATCTCATTACCGCAATGCACTTTATCATTACCGCAATAGTTAAAGCCAATTTCGGTGATGATAATTTCAATTTCGGTAATGAAAATATTAAAGGAATTTGCATTTTTCAATGTCGTTCATGACATTAATTACTTTTTAATAAGAGACAACCTCAATGTTTTGGAGGGATATTAATAAGATCAATATCATAAAAGTTTTTTAGGTTGTTACACTGTACTTAATGAAGTAGATACATTGTATCAGAGACCCTGTTACCCTTTTTTCCCCTTTGAATCTCATGAAAGTTGCTAGTGTCATATCATAGTAATAAGTGGCCTACATCACGTGTAGATTACTGCCATAGACTTAAAATGTCACATTACTGAGTCATGGAAAGTGCATGTTTACAATTTAAAGATTGATTACTATGATGTTCCTTATCTGTGTTTTTCTTTCCATGATTGAATTCATATGACCAGGTTGGCAAAAAGTGCACAAAAGAAAGCTGCAGCAAAGGAAAGTTTGAGGAAGCATAGGGAAAAGATATACACCAACCCAGAACTTTTAGAGGAATACAGAAGGAAGGAAAGAGAGAGGTGATGGATAAGGATTAAATGGTTTAGGTGGTGTTCGCAGTCAACGAGTAGTTTTAGAAAGTGTGCAATCAGTGTGCAATTTACTCGAGTGTCTCAAAATGCCAAAACCTAAGGCCTTAAAGGAACCATATGTAAGATTGTGGCCAAAACTGGTACTGCAATCACTTTCAAATTACTGTAGAGCGGTGTATCCCCTCCCCCCATACTCGAGGTTGCCAATATTATAAAGTTGAAACAGTATTTTAAAGGTGCTCTAAGCGATGCCACACATTTTTAGCCTGAAACATTTTATGTCACTTACTCCACATCACCTAACCAACTGCTAGCTGGCCAGCCCAGACTCCAAAAACAACCTATGCAAACCTAGCCCATAAAAACATAACAAACTGTTCCAGCAAATCACAGAAGAGAGGCGCAGTTAGGAGAGTTTCAATTGCGAGCTAGCTCTCTATTTTGTTTGAAAGTCAACAGAAGTGACGTTACCCGGCATCGCTTAGAGCACCTTTAAGTAAACGGACAATATCTTCTGTCTTCAGCTGATGTCATCCAGTCCAGGGGAGGTGAAGACCAGGGAGCTTTCCTGTTTTTGTGATGGAGCTTGTGAATGTTACGGTCTAAGGGAATTTAGCTTCAGGGGAAAGGAAAACGTGCCAGAAAAGAAAGTTGTTGGAGACACCATTGAAGTTGCACAAAATGAAATAAGTGAAGACACCATTGAAGTGGGGACATGGGTCTTGGTGCAGTATGATGGGGATTTATTCCCAGGCACTGTCACTCAGGTGTGTAAAATCTGAACCCAGCAAAGGAAGGTATTGTTATATTAGTCCAGCACAATGTAATTTATTAAAATGCACTCTTTTATGCTTTCTCCAGATTTCAAATGGCCAATATGAAGTTGACACAATGACTGCTATTGGAGAGAACAAGTTTTACATTCCAACTGTGAAGTTTCCAGGTGATAAAGTGTGGTACTTCCAAGATGATATCAAGGCCATCATCCCCAAGCCGCTACCAATCACATCTTCTGCTAGGCATTTCTGTGTCTTGCCAGAAATTTGGAATAAACACAGCAAGAAAAGTCCTTCTAAAATATGAAGAAACTGTCAGTTTACTTGCCATAGTCTGTTACACAGTTATGGGATAGGCCTTTCCCTATTTCCCAAGCTCAGTGGTACCGGTGTCACACTGTTTTGATGTTGGTTTGTTTGTTTGTTCTATGAAATTAGTGTGACCTAATGTTTGTTTACGTTAATGGGCACATTTTGGTTATGAATTGATGGAAAATGGGATACCAATGTACTTTAAATTTGTAAAAAGTAAGTGGCTTTAAGCACTGTTTAAAATGTAAAAAAAAAATCTGACTATTAAAGGAATAAGCTATACATTTGGACAAGATTCAGCAGGGTTTTTGTTCTTATTCTCATTTCCGAAATATCAGTCTCATCTCTGAAATATCTGTCTCATTACCGAAATGAATGTTTATTTTTAAAAAAATCAACTGTTAGAAAACAGCATTCATTTCCATTTTCAAAATTAGATTATTCCAAGTATTCTTCCTTCACCTCTGCCACATTTTTCTGTTTAAAGTTGTGAGTTTTTACTTAGATATTGTAAAATACAAGTTGCAAATCACTCATCATATTGCGGTAATGAGACAAATGAGAGAAATTCTAAAAATATGTTATATTTAACAATAACTTTTAAAAATGTTTTATGTTGACCTTGGTATTAATGTTAATGATCCATTTAAAAAAATGCATAAAGAATTATATTTCTATGTTATATTTCATGTAATGATCTATTGCGGTAATGAGAAGTTCTGATGGACTTAGTCTTGAAAATATAAATAAATATATATTAAAAAGCCTAATATTGTGAGAAAAGTAATATTTACAACACCTTTACACTTTAATTCAGATGTCTCAAAAGGAAATTTATTCATACATATCTTTTGAAAAATTCTATGTCAGAAATCTTTCAGTTGACGGTTTCGTGAGAATCACCCATATATAGTATGGGTCCCCAGCATGCAGAAACTGCCGGATGCTAATTTGCATATGTTGGGCAATTTGTGTAATTAAGCTAATTATTAGCTTATATTGATCATATTATAGGAGCTGCTTGGCCAAAATGGACAATGTTAGTATGATTTTAGGGGTTACTGGAGATGCTGAGGCCATATCTGACATTTTCAAGACTCAAAATCACTATTTAAACATGGTTTGGTCACGTTCTTACTCTCATTAAGCTGATTTTGCTGAGTTTTTGGGGGCGATTTAGACAGATTTTTGGAGGATAAAAATGTTCAGTGTTCAGGAATATAGCACTGGCCCTCTGCTGTGACTCACAATTGAGTAACAAAGGGAAGAACTAGCCTCTACTACTCCTCCTCTCCTCATCCGTTGTCCTGTCACCATCTTCTCCAGACTCTTCATCCCTGTCCTTCTGCTCTTTTAGCTGTATGTATATATATATAGCAACATGCAACATCACTGCCTTTGCAGAAACAATAATTAGTACAGGCTAGATACATGTATACACAGTTTTAACCCAGCTTTGCAGTTACTGCTGATAACATCTAACAAATCAGCAGGAGCAACAGGACTTGAATCGAGGGTGGGCGAGTTCCTCTCCTTTCTTCATACCTGTCTTCTTACTCCATCCAAACGCGGTGATATCCACAGCCGGTGGATCAGGGCGGTCTGCTGCTTTCCAAAGCAGCACCTGTAGATGGGCACGTTTTCCATGGAGGAGTAAGTTGCGTTCTGTAGGAGACAGTGTCTTCAGTGCTGGAGGAGCCGGGAGTGGGAGGCCTCACCGCCAGGGATGGATTACTGCACGGGCCTACCGAGCCCAGGGTCAGGGGGCCCTGAAGCCCAAGCCTTTGCATGAAATCATTGCCTCAATATCAACACATCAGGATGTATGGTGTATGAATCTGATTAAATTTAGTCCATCCCCAAAATGCACCAGTATACAGGAAATCACATCAAACAAATTAAGACATTTCTAAGGAAGGACCCCCAAACCCCCCTTCCACATGCGACAATTAGTGGGGGGCCCTTAATACATCTGGGCCCAGGGGCCCGAAAGTTCATAATCCGTCCATGCTCACTGCTAGGTGGAGGCCCAAGCAAAAGGATCCGAAGAGAGCCCTTGTAAGGGGTACTAAGAAGCTTACAAAGGCCTTCAGTAGAAGCCGCGGGAGGAGACCAGCCGTCGCCTGGGCCTGGCTACGGGAGGAGTGCTAGCCTGAAGAGGATCTCGATGCAGTGGACACGGCGGAGAAGGGCTTCACGCGACCTTGGAAGATGAGGTGGTGACGCCGACCTGCTTCACCGTGAGACCTTGAGCCCCTGGCCCCGCCAGGCAGCTTTAGGTTGGAGTTGGCGGTGGCCCTGTCTGCGGAGCAGAGCAGAGGTGGAGCGGCAAGGAGGTGGTGCCTTGAGGATGGACGGTTGGCGGTTGTGGTTCCCCTGGGTGAGTAGGGCTCTTGCGGTGTGTGCACCCCACCTGCTGTGTGGCAGTGCCAGACTTTGCTGGACTGAATGTGCCGAGGACGGCAATGGCTTGTTGGGGGAGCTGTGTAACGTCAGCGTGCTGGACTGTGCTTGAGATTCCCACAATGTTTCGCGCTGGGGATTCTGGGAGAACTTTGGGGTTGTTGTTATGTGTGCTTGTGCCTGAATGGTGTGGCTGCGTCCAACCCTATGTGTGTAAGGTGTGGGTGCGAGTGTTCTTGACTTCCCTGGCGTGTGCTATGTTCTGTGCCGATGTCCCTGCTCCCGACCTTTAATAAAGCTTTTGATTAGACAACGCTGTCTCATCAATCATTACACTATTAAATCTGCTTAGCATCATTAGCATGCTGCACATATTTGTTAAAGCTCTTGCATTCAAGTTGAGTGATCATCACAATACCAATGTTTCCCAAAAGGGCTTGTCCCTACGAGAAGAGTATTTGAAGGAAAAATTTTTGGATTACTAACATTTTTATGTATTAGAAGTGATTATTAATAATTTTACATGTATTAGAAGTGAATACTAATTTACATTTATTACATAGAAGTGATTAACATTTCATTTTCTTATATATATTCTTTGTATGCTTTCTATACATTCAATACTGTGCATCAACTTTGCTTTGTCTGTCATTTGTTCTCTCCATGTCATGATTTTCTAATAAAGGTCATGCGACCCCTTTTGTCACGAGTTAAGGGTATTCTGCCTTAGGCAGTAATATTAGGAATATCCCGACAGGAAATAGACTATGGCAAGAGAATGCTGAAGGATGTTTATGTATTGTATTGACCAATTATCTACTTACTTGGAGTAGCCCCATGACTTGCGTATGGCGCATGGATCACATGCTATGTCCAAGAAGTGTATACAGTATGTATTGTTGTATTTCTGTATGTATGAGGATTTTTTGGAAACGACCATTGTACTCATGTGATTTGTATTACCAATGTAATTAACATGTATAAGATGGGGCTTCGCCCTAGAGAACTTTGAGTTGTGTTACTGGAACATGCTGTTGCTAGTGACCTGCTCCCGGTCTCGTGAATAAACCTGCAGTGGTTCCTCACACCTGAGTGTTGCCTGGATATTTTTGACCACATATTACCTTAAACACACATGAGGAAACTTAACAGTCCAATCAGTAGACTATGATAAGCTAGCCAACTATGCTTCTTTGTGTACAATATTTCCAAGCTGAATGTGGTGGATGAAGGCAAAAGCTGAAGAGCATGAAAACTTAAGAAAAGAGATGGAAGGCAAAAGCTGAAGAGCATGAAAACTTAAGAAAAGAGATGAAGGCAAAAGCTGAAGAAGAGGAAAGGAAAAGGAGATAGAAGAGGAGCGATTGAGAAATGCGAGGAGGCGGCGGGGACCGAGGGAAGTGTTTGAGGATTTCTATTTTTTGCTCATAATAATTTGACCTGAAAAGGCGTTATAAATAAAAACGTACAAAGGTCTCATTTAGTTCTTTTGTCAAAATTATTTACACTTGCTTCACATTTTACACAGTGTCATATATTTTTTAGAATTGGGTTTGTAGGCTAATAGGCATTTGCACATTGCATAGATATAACCATTTTATGTGCAATGCACCTTCCCCACACCAAAGACAACATTTGAATGTTGAACACAGTGAATGAAGCAATAATAAGGTAGCATCAGCAGAAACTTACAAGAGACATTCTAAACCATGCAGTAAATGTAGCTGGAGAAATGTCAACTAGGCCTAACATCACGTTGCCGTATAAGACAGGGATGGGCAACTGGCGGCCCACGGGCCGCATGTAGCCCTCCTCACTCATTTTACCAGTAATGATATTTCAAAATTGATCCACAGCCGCACATGCAGGCTGTTGTCTTATTGTCATCTACTGGCTATGTAGAGAGAGTGTTCTCGCTCATGAAAAACAAGTGGTCGGATGTAAGGAACAAGTGCTCTGTTGAGCTTATTAAGAGCGAACTTGCAATCACCCTCAATTTTGACATGGCCTGTGCGCAGTGCCGTAATTCCTGACAAGCAACTACTGGCCGCTGCCAGGGAGCAAAAGAAATATAAATGGAAAAAATAATCTGTTCTGTGTGTTCCAGATGGGGAAGCGATGTTGGAGTTCTTTAAAACAACACACAGCATGGTAATGCATAAACACCCTCTGCCTGGACTGCGCTAGTTGCTGCATTAGTAGCTGCGCTAGTGACTGCATTAGTGACTGCGCTAGTAGCTGTGCTAGTGACTGCACTAGTGACTGCATTAGTGACTGCGCTAGTAGCGGTGCTAGTGACTGCATTAGTAGCTGCGCTAGTTGCTGCACTAGTGACTGCGCTAGTAGCTGTGCTAGTGACTGCATTAGTGACTGCACTAGTAGCTGCGCTAGTTCCTGCACTAGTGGTGCTCAAGGCAAACACGTTGGTCCTAGTGCAGAGTCTGGAGCAGGACTGAGATTAAGACTAGCTGGGTCTGCTTTAGCTTTAGTGTCCAAGAGGGTTCTTCGTTCTTAGTGTTCCTGCACCCCTCTCCTGTGTGTTTTTCTGTTCTCCTGTGTGAGTTCCTCCGTTCTGCAATGTTTGGAAACGTACTAATTAACCCAGTCCAGGTCCATTGTTTTTACCAGAGATAAAAATAAATCTGTCTAGGGCCACATATATATACCAGAACCATTTAAAAGAAATCAGTTTTAGACATCTCTTGTTATTACTCTCAGGCACACGGCATGCTTGCCAGAATTATTTTGCTGTATTGTACAGTATAATATTTTCACTAATTGTTGTCATTCTCTCACTTCTTGTTCTTCCAAAGAAATAAATGAAATAAATTGCAGACTACTATTACAGACTACTTATTGTTCTTCAAAAAACAAAAACAAAAATTTAAAACATTTGTCATGGCTTGTCAATTCCATATTCCTCCTTAAAGATACAGTATCAGAAATAGACTTGACCTATGCTTCCCAGAATATAGAAAAAATTGTTAACCAAGTCAAACAATTATATGGAATCTCCCATGTCTTACAACATACATCAATTGACCCACCTTGAATTTTCAGTTAGATTACACGGGCCCTTGTGGTCTAATTCAGCCTTTGTTTTTCGTAGAACACAACTAAAAACTAACACGTTTATGCCATGGTACGCAATCAATACCACAGCAGATAGCATTCCGACTTTCTCTGATACAGTCCTTACCCATTCTGTAGAGCATCACAGTCCCGCCCCTCCTCCGAGAGAGCTTAGTTTCCGGAAGTAAGTTTCCCATTCATTTCTCCCATTGACGTTTTGGAAAAATCCGTATCCGAGTTTTAGAGCATGTCTTTAGAGCATGGCTAATCAGCTACGGCGTAACTCATAAGCATACAACATATCATTTTGAGTGAAAAAACGAATAGAAAGTCCAAAGTCAAAGGTACAAGACTGTACATATTTTCATTTCAGAGCGAAGGAACTACTCATCCCATAAACCACCGTGCCTCACTGAATAATATATAGAAGCAAGGCAGAACTGGCGCGAATTGCCATTTGAACAACTTCCAACCGACGACAGCATGCAAACCTTTTCCTCCAAACAGTGATTTTTATATAGTGAATATACCTCTGAAGTTCTTTGACATCCGGTATCTGGCGATTTTTCCTATGGGAAAATAACAAAGGATTTTGAATTATCGCACCTGTTAAACTCTCGTGGGGATGAAAAAGTCTAAAATGCAGACATTTTCTTGAACCTTCGAGTGGCTACTGTGATCTCCGGTACGTGAAAGCGGCACACTTAGATTTTTGCTACCCCAGAGCTAACTTGCAATGCAACTTGCCATAGGTAGTTAGCTTCAATTAACAACCGGATCTCCTTGGGCAAAGATGGCCGTTTTGGTTCTTTTTTGTAGGCGAACTTCAGAGGTCTATTAAGTGCAGAGGCACCCCCCACCCCCCCTCCGTATTGGTTGAAACACGCCCCATAATTACGTCCCAATGGAGCAGTATCAGACTCATATTCTGACTAGAATTTGAGTATGACAACGTCAGGCTAGTGTGCTAGCTGTAACTACTTCTGTCAGTAGCGCTACAGTTAATTACATGTAAAAAAAAAAGTTGAATTTGTTTAATGCCAGTTGTTGGAAATTTCACAGTGACGTGTTGCCTGAACACCATCCGTATGGACCACAGAGTGGTAGCACAAAATCAATACGTCTTACAAGGCGAAAACGCAGAAAGGCTAGATTCAGCGCTAGCTATCAAGGTAATCTATCTGGTCTAGAGAATATAATTAGGCAAATTAGGAAAGAAACTGACCAGGAATTGAATCGTAATGTTAAACCAATGACCTTGCAACCTACTCTTGAATTAAGTTCACCTGAAAGTGTGAAAGTGGATGAATGTGCTGAAACAGATGTTGAACAATGTGCTGGATTACTAAACCAGATTGCCCTGACCTCAGAAATACTTGATGATTATTGAATAAAAGAATGGACAATGAACCATAACTGCAAACAATGACCTCATAATAAATAATAAAGTGTGATGAATGAAATGTATCAATACAAGTACTTTAGTAGCCTGACATTGTAAAGTCTAGGGAATTATTCATGTGAAGAATTGTATGTCTCAAAACTGTGAAATGGGTAAAGTGCCTTAAACTGTTTAAATGAATGTATTCAGATTGCATTGTGTGAAAAGTTAATGCCATAAGTGTTTGTAACCTGTAAGAATGTAACCGAACTCTCTTGATGACTGTAAAAGTGTACGTTGTTAAATGTAATGTGTTACATTGTTAATTGTCGTTGAATGTAAACTGTGTAACTTCTGAAACCATCAGTACTGAATTTAATGCTAGCATCTCCGAAATGTAACCCGGAGAAATAATGTGTGTCATTTTTAATTTTTGGGTAAGATCAGTGACTTGAATGTATTAGCTACCGTGAGAATATTCCCAGCTACCATGGGAAAATTCCCAGGAATCGTGGGAAAATCCCTGCATTGTGGGAATATGCCTGCACCTTCTAGAAGGTTCTAAACTGTCGTGGGAAAGTAAGATTGATTTGCCTTAGGAATGTGTGGGGGAGGACAAGTCTACCTAGTATAAATAGGGGTTGAACTAAACGAACGGGGCTGCTGCTTCTTCTTTTTTTCCCTTCCTTCAACTCGTTGGGTTTTTGCTTTATGATGTCGCGTGCAGTTGTTAGAATTTGTCGTCCGTACTTCGTTGAGAAGCAAAGTGTTGGACGTCGTGCCAGGCTGAGTCGCAGACCGAAACTCCGCGGAACCTGTTGCAGATATCACACCTGATACCAGGGATTCCCAAACTGTGGTACGCGTACCCCCGGTGGGAGATGAAAAGGGCAATGGCGGAAAGGAGTTAAAAATGATTAATTAATTAATAATCCATACTTTTGAATCGGGTTATAATAATATGGAAATGTGAAATTAAAGGAAATCATTTGTAAACTCTATAATAGGCTATGTATTCATTAAAATATAAGCTACACACAATACACGTGATTTCCTGCGGGCAGCCAGAATATCTGGTGCGTTAGTTTTGTTGAAGTATAGGCTAGGTAGCTAAAACTGGCTAAAAACAGGGACACTGTCCAAAAGGCCTAATTAAAGCGATCGAAGAGAAGAAGCGAGAGAAACAGAGCAGGACACAGGTAACAATGGGATGGGGAGCAGACTAATGAAGGTGGAGGTGAAGCGCATAAAAGAGAACGAGACAGAAAAGACTGCGTGAAGAAAACAAGTATGATGAGGCATACAGCCCCAGGCTTCATGTGGATTGGGAGACTTCCCAAAGCCACAGTGCCTGGTCTGCAGTGAGATGCTATCTAACCATTCTAGTGTGGTTTTTCATTTTAGCGTGAGAGTGTGGCAGATTTTTTTGAAGATGTCATGTGTTGCCAGGCAGCAGCCGAGAGATATATGTAGTAAAGTTCATGAAGAGTTCATGTGCAGCCAGGTGGCCAGGCGGAAGCTGGGGGAGGATGTCATGCATGTGCACGAACGTGACACAGGCCTACTGGGGATTATTTAATAATTTTTGTGGCAGCTTGGTGAGCTCATCCACCAATATAATTTATTGAGTGTATACTGATTGGCTACAAGGGGGTCTGCCATTTACATAGGGGGCAGACACCCGGCCAGGGTTGGCCATACGAAAAAAGGAGGTGTTTTGATAACATACAAAAACTTTCCCCAAGAGGAAAATCCTCAGAACGTGCGCACCTTCTCCCCAAGGCCTGGGTCATGGAGTCTCCGCTGCAGAGGACATCCATCATTCACAACTCCTGCCTGGCGACACTTAGTCTCTGTGCATTTTTTTCAGAGCTGTACCCAGCAGGACTTGTGAATAAAAGGCCACAAGTGGCCACTTCTCATCTCAGACCGTTCTCCGCTGGTTTTTGTTCAGAGTGCTAAGTTAGAGTTAAAAGTTAGTGAATTTTTCCACGACATATTTGGAGGGTCCTACCGAGATTTTGTGAAGGACGGGGAAGCGGTTTGCCCCGGAGGAGGCCTTCCTAATGACAAAGGCGCGCCAAGGTGAGCATATTTGCTTTAGTTTAAAATACCATTTGTCATTTGGGGTTGGCCGAATCTTGGGACAGGCATATTCACCTGATCCTCATAAAATAATAATAATAAAAAAAGAGAACTCTGGGGTAAGAAGTTGCTGACAAATATATATATATTTTTTTTTTTTTTTTATATTTTTACCGGATTGATGCGATCTCCGGGAGTAGAATAGATTATCGAATTGATGCGATCTTCGATAAAATATATTTTTTATTTTTATATAATTATATTTTTACAGGATTGATGCGATCTCCGGGAGTAGAATAGATTATCGAATTGATGCGATCTTCGATAAAATATATTTTCATTTTTATATAATTATATTTTACAGGATTGATGCGATCTCCGGGAGTAGAATAGATTATCGAATTGATGCGATCTTCGATAAAATATATTTTCATTTTTATATAATTATATTTTTACAGGATTGATGCGATCTCCGGGAGTAGAATAGATTATCGAATTGATGCGATCTTCGATAAAATATATTTTCATTTTTATATAATTATAATTTTACCGGATTGATGCGATCTCCGGGAGTAGAATAGATTATCGAATTGATGCGATCTTCGATAAAATATATTTTCATTTATATATATTTGTATTTTTACCGGATTGATGCGATCTCCGAGAGTAGAATAGATTATCGAATTGATGCGCTCTTCGATAAAATATATATATTTTTTTCATTTTTATAGATTTATATTTTTACCGGATTGATGCGATTTTCAGGAGTAGAATGGATTTATCAAATTGATGAATAGAGTGCAACCCTAAATAATTCCTGTGTGAAAGACTAGTAGATTACGGATCTTACATTTTGTAATAATAGGAGGATGAATGAGACACCCGTCCATTATTTGTATGATTTAGCAAATAAGTAGTGAGAACTGATGAAAAGGATTGAATGTTGAGATGAATGAATGTGTGAGGGTAGCCGCGTGAATGGAATTATGAATGTGTGAAAAAAAAAAAAAAAAAAAAAGGAACTTTGACTCAACGACGGATGACTGAGACACATTAGCGCTGACCCTGTTGCTTCTAGCAATGGCCTTGATTCAAACTTAGAGCACATACTGTAGAAGCAGTGGAGGAAGGGCTTGACTTTGACTTGATTTATGACCTTCCTGAAGGGAGCAGAGCGGGAGCAGGCACAAGAGCAAGAAGTGCAGATTGCAGTGGCGGCTCAGATTGAGTGTTTTGATGCGTTTGCTCCATGCATGAGGAGTTGCCGCGGCCCGATCTTGCCACAGGGGCCAGGGATCTGGGGAAAATGGATCAAGATGTAGCCAATGTATTCTGATTTGGGTGATTGGGGAAAGTGTAGTTGTGTATTGTGCCGATTCGATCTGTTTTGCTATTGCCACAGACCACTGTGTAGTGTGTAATTATATTCTGGTCTTACATTTTGTACATTGATAACACATGAATACTGGCATTGGACCCAAGTGTAGGTGGGTGTCTGTGTCAGTGTGTGTGCTTGAGTGTGGGTGTCTGGGTGTGGAAATGTTGTCTTTCTGTACCTACTATTCCCACACAGGGTTACAAAAAATGTTGCATTTTAAGCATTTTTACCTGTTCTGATGACAGATAAATGAAGAACAAAAAGAATATAGAAGAACAAGGAGATGCAATTTTGTGAGAATAAGGATTGTTTTTCCTTGGGAACGCATGCAACGGTCAGTATAATTTAGGGCTGAATGGTGCGGGTCATTTGGAGGCTCTCAGACACATTAATCACTGGGTGCAGGGCCATGTTTTGAAGGAATCACAGACACCTCAATCACATGTTTAGTAAAACACAGCAGAAAGATATCTTAGGCGGAAAACCCCACAGAACAGAATTCATGAGCCGAATGCCACTGGACAGACAGAAACCCTCAGAACAGAACAAAATGAGTCAGTGACATTCGGACAGATAGAAACCCCACAGAACAGAATTCATGAGCCGAATGCCACTGGACAGACAGAAACCCTCAGAACAGAACAAAATGAGTCAGTGACATTCGGACAGATAGAAACCCCACAGAACAGAATTCATGAGCCGAATGCCACTGGACAGACAGAAACCCTCAGAACAGAACAAAATGAGTCAGTGACATTCGGACAGATAGAAACCCCACAGAACAGAAATTATGAGCCGAATGCCACTGGACAGACAGAAAACTCAGAACAGAACAAAATTAGTCAGTGACATTCGGACAGATAGGAACCCCTCTGAACAGACTTATAATTCACAAGCCACCTGACAGGTAGGAAATATTCAAAAAACAAAGTTAAAAACACGTGAGTTTGTAGATTTTTAGTCCTCGAAGAACACACTCTAAAAAATAATACACTGGCTCAACTTAAAAATTGAGGTAACAATTTGCATGGATCTTTTTGGGTGGTTTCGGCTCGGGCCGTTTTTGGGTAAATATTGTGAGACTTATATAGTTGGAACAACTGAATTATATTGCATGATCAAATTGGTATGGTTGAGTTGGTTCAACTTAATTAAGATTTTAGAGGACAAATCAGGTCTCGCAGTGTTTGCTCGGAGAGCGGCTTAGGTTGAAAAAAATTAAGGTAACAATTTGCATGGATCTTTTTAAGTTATAGTAACTTACTTCACTTCTGTCTGAATAAAGCACACAGCAATTTAAATTTTCTGAAAGCATTGTGTATTTTTAAGGCAATGGCAACTGGTCCAGTTGTGCAATGAATGAATGTAGAGATCCGTCTGAATTTGTCATTTATCTGTATAAAAGAAAGGCACAATGTTAGAAAATTTACCTCAAGACAAACAACAAAATGAACAAAATCTACGTGGTTTGCAGGGATTGACACAGAATATTTCTCAAACTTCAAAAATAAATAAATGTTGGCCTACCTATTAGGCCTGTGTTCAGGTTAAGCTAAGAATGTCAAATGGCCCACAAACCTTCATAAATAGTGACAATGTTAGGCTTAACTAGGACGACCAAATATGATTCTCAAACACGTGCAGTGTTAGAACTAGCAATGCTAAAATGTTAAGTGCTGAATACAGCTGCCACGGTGAAGTTTGAAGACACCAGACAGCTAAATTTACCTTTACTAACTCCAAATGATCAAAGGGCAGGCTGCAGGTAACTTTGAAGACGCCAGCTACCAAAGTAATCTTTTCAAATGGTTTAATTACCGTGCAAGCAGCAGCTAGCTTGGAAGACACGATAGCTACTGTCTGTAGATAGCTAGGTAAAATCCATCTTTTCAAATATTCAAATTAGCAAAAGGGCAAGCTGTACCGTTAATTTCATTTGTAGTGTCACGTGACAAAGATTTTGATGCACTGTGTGCCGTTGTTTGATAGCTGTTGCTTTTAAAAAAAACAAAAATAGTAGGCTAGACTACTTTGCACGTACCTTTGATGTTCGATGCAGGCTACAGGATCCTGTGCCATAATTTCTGTTACTTCTCAGGCGTGGTCTGGAAGGTTCTGAACATTCAGTTGTGCTTTATAAGTTTGGCCACGAGAAGTTTCAGTAACTTAATACTTATCTGTTGTTAGGTGAAAGCAAGACTGTGTGTTGAAAATCCATATATTAATAAGTTGAGACAGCTTTCTTTCTTTTTTCAGTATTACAAACTCCTTAAAATAAGTTGTCAACTCACCTATACATGTACAAGTAGCAAACTTAATTTTTTTTTATGTCGAAAATGTTCTTCATTTTAAGTTTTATCTACTAACCTCATGAATCATTTTAGAGTGCAGGCAAAGATGAATTGAGTCAGGTTATTGAATAACAGTAAAAAAAAAAAAAATGATGATGAAAATAATGATGACAGGTAAAATCCTAATAATCATAAAACTACCTAACGGAATGTATCAATTAATAATGGAAGATTTAGAGACGGGAACCAGTTCCAGCTCGCTAATGAATTTTCATAGCTTATTGAACTTGAATGAACACACTGTATGCACAACTAACACATTTCAAGTTTCTATGCAGAACTCTCAATGATGATCCACGGGAGCCAGTCGCCACAGCTAAAGGCGCCAAGACAGCAGCAGGAGGGGGCCAGACAACAAGCATTAATCAATGAGCTACTAGGAGCCAGCAAACACAAGAAAACCTTATTGATGGAAACATCACGGGACCATATGACCACACAACATCTCAAAACTGGAGTTTAGGATTTAAAGACTAATTGTTGTACAACAGCAAGAGTGCATCGCCAGTAGTATACTGTATGCTTGGAAGTGAGCACACACAGAAGCTACCAAAAATTATATCAGAACAATGCTGTCCAGTGGGAAGGGTCATAAAAATGTATCCTGAACGTCAAGCAATAATCGAAAACATAAATCATAAATGGGTTCTTCGGACTCAAAAGAATGCTACACCATGGTCCAAGGAAGGAACTTTTGATAGTCTTATGCTGGTTCAAATGGAAGAGAAAAACAAGAATTACAAAAAAAATGAGCGAGGAATGGATAGACAACGGAAAAGGAGGCTTGAGCTGGATACACTAAGGCTATTCGCTGCAACAACCAATGCCAACTGCAAGGATAAGGACATAAGAAAGGACAAGGCACAGGAATTGGAATCGGAAGCACAACATCTGACAAAGGAAAAAACACCCAGAGCCCCCAGAGTGGAGGAGATGAGACCCCCTCCGTACGCGGAAGTTAAGAATTTGTATCCCAGTCTCCCTGAGGCAGCACACACTTCTGAACACAATGAACAAACAGATGGACAATTTCTAAGTCTTGCAAGAATCATTCTAGATGGAACAGAGACAGAGTTGGCAGAGGAAATAGTCAGAATTAGGAGAAGAGGACGGGAAGGAGCCCGAGTGACTCACCGACGGCCACCCCGGCGCCGTGCGTTCTCACCCCCACTATCATCTTCATCATCACCTTCACCGCCCCGTAATGTTTCCCGCACCAGAACACGACAAACAAGAAGAGCATCTGACATAGATGGACTGGAAAGAGACCGCATAAGATGCATGGGAAATGAGAGAGAGATAAGATTTAAGATAAGATACATGGAAAACTTCAGGAAAGCCATGAGAGGAGCTGAGACTAACGCTGCAGCACATATCGAAAATGAAGGGGGCCTCCGACACAAAAGAGTTCCAAGACACAACTGAAAACCAACAGCCAACAGTAGCCAGGTCTCACTCTGAGCCAACACTCTTTCCACCAATGCCCCCACCACCAACACCCCAGGAGACAAAGGGGGGAGCCAGGCCTAAAACACAGCAGCTATGTGAACAGTCTGACCATGGACATACAAGGAGTGCTTTCAGCTGGGCAACCACCACCTGTCCACGGTCCAACTCACAGGCATCTCTAGAGAAGCACCTGTTGCACGCTGCACACCAACCAGTTTCAAGGAGAAGTTCTCTCACCCTGCAGGGAACAGGGAGATATGCGGATGACACCCAAGGCCCTGTCGCATCCAGGAAGGGAGCCTCTTTATCCACCAAAGTCCGTAGAACTCCCACTGAATTGGATGAACAAGAATTCTGGAGAGAAAGACGAGAAGAAGAATATAGAATTATAAAGAGAATACACACACTAAGAGAAACAAAGGAAACAACTGACCGGAAGGCTTTGGCGGAACTGCTGCTGAACTGGATAAACACCGAATTAGCACTCACCTGGCAGGAGGTGGGTGAACACATATCTGAAGAGTTTATTGCCCGCAGAGCAGCATACAGCCCCATCCTAATGAATTATCGGAATTACATACTGGAACTGATGGAAGAAAACGACAGCCGCCCACAGCGCACAGTGAGAATTGTGGAGGGCACACTGACAGGAGTGGATGAACTTGGAGAAGTCTGTCTGAAAATAGAGGGAGAACCAGCATTTCAAGCTGACCCCAGCAGAGTACATGAACATGAATTCAAGGCAGAGGAAGAATATGAAATTGAGGCTGAAGAAGATGAGGAACTGGAAGAAAACCACATGGATCAACAAGGACTTACTGCCAACGAGCCACTGAAGTCCATACTCAGACAACCCATTAAAATCAAGTGTCCTGACTGTGAAGGATGGTTCAAGGGCGAAACCGAACTGCGAGTTCACCAAAGGACATGTAAAGGACGACTACTGGCAGGTGCCACACTGGAATGCCCACTTATAGTCCCACCCGGCATGGTGAAAGCAGGCCTATGGGGAATTCATCGAGTAAAGAGAGGAGTAGAAAAAGGACTCAGCGAAATCCAAAGAGGAGTACGAAGGGGATTAAGTGAAATAGAAGGGGGAGTAAGAAAGAGCCTGGATGAAACAAAAAAAAGAATTAAAGAGGGTGGAAAAGGCAGAAAAAGAACGACAAAAGATTAAGGCACAGAAGAAGGACGAAGAAGATCATTCAGACACAGAAGAACAGAGCAGGCCCACTACCAACCATGGTCTCACTCAGATGTCAGTGGATTAATGGCAAGATTACCTGTGCTTCATGATGGCGCAGGCCTGTATATAGGTGAGCTCGAAAGAGAAATGACCGGAAAAACTCTAGCCTTAGGAGACATCAAATACATTTTGAGCATGTCCTTGGGAAAACACGAAACCACAACTGTGCTAGAAAGGGAGCACCTTGAGAGCTGCTTATCCTAATCAGTGCAGCCCCACAGCAGTATGGATTGACAATTTACAAGAGAAGTGAGAACCCAGCTGCCTTTGTGGAAAAAGCAGCACAGAAATGGCGATGTAAAATGGAGCAAGACCCTGAAGTGTCCCATGCCGGCCGATCACAATTCAGACGAGCAATCCTTGATGCGCTACCTCGACCTGTAAAACTACAATTGGAGAATGACTGACGGCTTGCAATGATAACCAAGGACGAGTTTAGACAAGCAGTGGCCCACTTTGTGAATCAGTATAGACAATCAGAAGAGAAGAAAAAATCAACAAGATCAGTATGCTCAGCGAAAGCTCGTAGATGTTCAAATACAGGAGGCAACAAGATACTAAAACTTTTAGCAGACAAAGACTTCTATAGCAAGGGAAGAAGGGCATAGCACCAGAACATACAGAGTCTATTCCCAGAGTTCCACAACCTGCTACTAAAACTAATGATGTAATTTTTTTGGGATTAATTGGATACAGGAGTGACTGAGTGGAGTGATACAAGCAAATAATTGCTCCCCTGCATGCTATGATTTCAAGACCGGATCTGACAATTTGAGAAACCCACTCACATGGACAGTAGACGACATAGAGGCCATTCCCAAGGCAAGAGAGATGAATACAGCCCCTCGTGAAGGCGGGCAACATGTCATATTACTGGGTGGATCCACTCAGTGCCCCACGCCATGCCTTTCTTCTCATCTGGGGGGTGCAAATGGTGTTCCTAGTGGATTGATGAGAATCACATGCATCATAATGACCCTCTGTGTGGTGCCATGTGTCAAAGGGGGGAGTGTATCATATGCGGAAAACTCCATTGTGAACCCCATTATCCATAAGACTTACTGTTTCAATTAGTAGATGACCCCACAGGCACCGGAGCTATATAAGCACCAGTAGGTCACCTGGATGATGGAATGTTAATGTTACCATAATGCAACCCCGTCTCACTACTGACAAAGATTTAAATAATGCAGGAACGCGCTACTGAATGGGAAAAGGTGGGAAGGAAAAAAAAAATAAAAAATGGCATGACGAAGGTGCTAAACAAGGACCCGATGGGATCTAGAGAAAGCATAATGGTCTCGCGATAGCCCCAGATCGGTAATTGCTTACCCTCCTCATGGGCTGTAAGTTGCGCATGATCATCTGATCATTGCGCAAGGGGGGAAGATAAAGCAGCAAAATACAAGAAATCAGATATTATGTTAAACAACTGTATCATATTCACCAAGAATTCTTTAGTGAAAAGAAAAAACAATGAAGAGTGGTTGGACAGGATGACCACAGACGGACCAATTTAGCATGAAGATTTGGTGTACCTGCGAATGTTTAAAGGTTATGCCTTGACCCTAGGGCAACCGGACCATTCATGGCGATCCAGGCCATCCCAACAGCGGTGCTGATGCAGAAGAACCAGAGGTCTGAGGGGAAACCACACTCGACCAACAACCTCAGCCAGGATGCTCACACTGGGGGTGAGCCCGCTGGTCACTCAGACATCACTGCAGTCTTCTCAGCAAGGAGCTCCAACCGCCTGAAGCCATGGCAGTCACACCAGCTCCCACAACCACCTCTCCTGTTTAGTGGGAGGACTCAGGGTTCCAGGAGGCAGCAGAACATCCAAGGGAAGAACAACACATCAACGAGCAACGCCAGCAGGAACAGCAGCCCCACCAATCCCAGGAATCGGAGCCAGAACCAGAATCAAGCACAGCCTTTGCCTACCCGACGAACAGCACGCAGAGCCAGAGGGGCATCACTCTCCGGAACAGTACACCACCATCGGCCCTGTCATCCTCAGTTACATTCTTTGGGGAGGACAGCAACCAGAACTTTAGCCCCTTTTTCCCTGACATTGTTTCAACAGACCAGCACACGGCGGCAGCCTAGCCGCAGCCCACATAGCAAGAGTCCAAGAGACCTGGCCAGGTACAGCTATACTGGACTGGATTGGAAGGAGCTGGAGGAGATGGTCCAATACTGGACCTCCGATAACGATGACAGTGAATAAGCCATATGAAATGTGTGATTGTTGTTTATTGCCATGTATGGGACGGTATTGCTCAGACACTGTTTCTAAACAACTTAATGTGTTAAATGAAGTAGAAGGAAACACTCATTTAGTTGAAGGGAAGGTTGACCTAAGTAAGTATATGGAAATGCAGGAGGGTTTTGCAAAAAACAAAAAACAAAAAAAAAACAAATGGACTTCCTCACACAAGACATAAAATATGTGTGCGATGAGTTTCCACCACCACCAATATGAAAGGTCTAACAAATTCAAGTGACTAGTAGCTGTTAGTGTACATGATGATGATTGTTAAGGCAACATGTGAAGCTGTGTGACCCACATAGCACGTTGATGAGGATATGATGTGATAACTATATTAATTCATATTATTAATAATGATCTATTATTGATACGCTATAGGCAGTATGGACGACACAATTCTGCAAGAAGCCTAGAAATGTGTAGGGATGTGGAAGGTTATACTTACATGTATGTTTTTCATATTAATCATATATAATTACACACATAATTCCTTTAACCATGTAATCACATGCATGTTTTTTCATTTAATCATATAGTCATAGTAGAAACTTAGTTTTTTGGAGGACTAGCCCTCACAGGCACAACCATCCACAATTGTTGGATAGACTTGCTTGCAAAATGTAGCTATATACTGTATCATTTTGACCACATGCTCTGTTTCCCAAGTCTAAATTTGCTATTCCAAGATATTCTGCACCTCTCGTGTGTTCCTCATCAGAACAGGACACTGTGTTGATTAAGGCTACTCGGCCCTATAACGGGTAAGATCCTTGTTTTTGGCCTGCATTGGGACGACCTAAGGCAGGGGGGTTGCCGCCACAGGTTCTGGATGGCTGCTAGCCAGGGAAGTTTGGTTTCAAAGCGGCCTGAAACCTCTTCCTATCTGAGTACTGATCTCAGAGTCTATGTGTTGTTCACATACCACAACAGTATCATGTGGGTCTACATGATTATGACAATGGGAACCAGAGGATGCAAAGCTGCACTCGCAGCACTAAAATTTGAAATAGTCTTACTTTGGATAGTAATGACTAGGAAGGCAGAGCATGGAAGGCATATTTAACCATATCTAATCATTTTTAGTATGTCCTCTGTAAAACTAAGGACTATAACCATTACACATAAGGAAACAAAATTACTTATGATAAACGAGAACAACTATTTTAGTAAGATTAGTAGCATTAGATGAAATTGTAAGTGTCGTGAATCAACCAAAGACTGTCATGATTGGCTGGTATGGGCTCCTGTAGATGTCATGGAGATGTAGATTTTAGTTCACCTGTCAATAGTGATAGTCCTCCGGTAGGGCGAGTGGAGGTACATTTTTAAACACCACTTTAGGAAACCGACTCGGAGCCCAGCCATTTGTCTTAAATATTTTGGTAAATGGTATCATTTATCAATTGCTGCTACACTAGTGTCACCAGTATGTATTTTAATTGTGTTGTTTATCTTGTGTGCCTTATGCAACTTATGTCAAGTTATAGCATCATTTATTTCCACATTTGCCTTAGCAATCAGCAAGCTAGGAAACACTGCCTAATGACGTATACTAGGCTATATGCAATGACTTATATTTTTTATGCAATCCTTATGTTCTTATTATACTTTATGTGTTGAAAATGTGATTCCCTTCAGCGAGACTTTTGCAAGCCTCGAAGGGGGGATTATGTGGCAGATTTTTTTGAAGATGTCATGTGTTGCCAGGCAGCAGCCGAGAGATATATGTAGTAAAGTTCATGAAGAGTTCATGTGCAGCCAGGTGGCCAGGCGGAAGCTGGGGGAGGATGTCATGCATGTGCACGAACGTGACACAGGCCTACTGGGGATTATTTAATAATTTTTGTGGCAGCTTGGTGAGCTCATCCACCAATATAATTTATTGAGTGTATACTGATTGGCTACAAGGGGGTCTGCCATTTACATAGGGGGCAGACACCCGGCCAGGGTTGGCCATACGAAAAAAGGAGGTGTTTTGATAACATACAAAAACTTTCCCCAAGAGGAAAATCCTCAGAACGTGCGCACCTTCTCCCCAAGGCCTGGGTCATGGAGTCTCCGCTGCAGAGGACATCCATCATTCACAACTCCTGCCTGGCGACACTTAGTCTCTGTGCATTTTTTTCAGAGCTGTACCCAGCAGGACTTGTGAATAAAAGGCCACAAGTGGCCACTTCTCATCTCAGACCGTTCTCCGCTGGTTTTTGTTCAGAGTGCTAAGTTAGAGTTAAAAGTTAGTGAATTTTTCCACGACAAGAGCTCATAGACCAGTTGCACATTTTGATTTTGTTATTATGTAGGGCAGCTAATTAAACACGATGCCTGGAATGCGTCAATAGAATGTGTTACTTTTTTATGTGTTGGATGGTGGGGGTACACGAGCTGAGTCAGGATGTAGAAGGTGGGCCACGGGGGAAAAAGTTTGGGAACCGCTGGATTAAACAAATGACATTTGGCACACCGTCAAAGCTGGCTAGCTAAACATTGTGCTGTTAGCAGGGTTCAGGTCAGGCTACCTTACATTGACGTTAGCTAGCTCTAGCTGATACTAGTGATTTCTAGTCAGCAACATATGTTGGGCTTTATTTAGTAAACATAACCTGTAAACAGCACACAATCGTATGTGTATTGTTTTGATTACAATACTTTTAAAACAATGCCGGTGCCAAAACGTTTCTTGGTGTTTTAAAACCAACGTTGTCTTCAAGGTGCCTTTAAGTCGACGGTGGCAGCGCTGCCTGGAAGACGACGTTGAGGGCTTAAAGGAGAATTCCGATGTGATATTGACCTAAAGTGTGTTGAAACATGATACCGAGTGTGAACGTATGTCTCTTAGCTCACCTCGGCTTGTCCCCTGCACTCAGAAATCTGGCGCTAGTTAGCCAATGCTACCAACACAGTGTTTCGTTGTGGTGCCTCGGGCATCGGACTAGCCATGTAAATAAATCACTGTTTTACACCATTTACGAGGCTCAAAGTAGCTCCATACTTCATTGGTAGACTTCCGAGGGCCTTGACATTTAAAACGAGACATGGAGAACTTTGAAAAAGCATTGCAGTTTATTTACAAGACGATTTATATAGACAGTACCTTAAGGAATTTTACCGTTTGACGCCATCTTGAATTTAGTCACGATAAGTCGAGCGACGAGTACGAACGAACAGGTATGATAAGGGATCAGATTCCAAAAATAATTCAGTGGAAATGCATGGATTCAGTTGCTTCCAGTAGCAGCAACTGGAATCCATGCATTGTTACGGAATTATTTTTGGAATCTGATCCCTTATCATACCTGTTTGTTCGTACTCGTCGCTCGACGGTATCATGTTTCAACACACTTTAGGTCAAAATCACACAGGAATTATCCTTTAAAGCTGCAGTTTAATGACGACTTGTTAGCAAGTTGGAGAAATCAAGTTAGACTCCAGAGGTCTATGATGGTCGGACGTGACAAAGTCGTGTGCAGAAAGATTTGGCGCCCAGGGAAACCAAGTGAAATGGTGTGTGGGTATGAAGGATTGTGCCACCACGAAGACTCAGAGAAGGTATATTAACATTTTGGTAATTTGCTCATTTTTTCTTGCATATTTTTAGACTCAATATATCATTGAACAACCTGACGAAGCAGCACATAAAGTTAGCTAGCTAGTTAATGTTAGCTACTTGTAAGTTACATTACTGGCTGTGCCGCTTGTATATAAAGCTAACGTTAGACAATTTAACGTTGCTAGCTAACTTTGCCTTATACAGCTTTAGTCTATGTTTTGAATGGTAAGTCATGCTGTAGCCAAAATGCACGGAATTTTAAAATGTCTTTGGGATGTCAGTCAAGATTACGAAGCTACCGTTATTGCCACTGGTTTAAACTGGTTCCAGCTCAATGCCACTGAAAAGAGGCCGGCAGCTTCTTAAAAAATGGGAAGACTACGCTAGACCATCAGATCAAATTGCTGAACAAACAGCGTACCAAAATGGTAAGTATATTTTCCCCCACAATATGTTCTCACTTTTGTTTAACCTGCTATAAATTACAGCATATTGTAACAGGAGTGAAAGGGCATTCTTGTAACCCAGGTAAACTAGGAAGTAGCGTTGCTGCGGTCGAGGGATCGAGAAATAGGCAAGTCAGCATCTGCAGTCATGAATAACTTACCAGTCAACATTTCTTTTGCAATTAATAGAATCTGTAGCATGCAAATCAAATCAGCTATTAGCCTAACTGAAATAAAACCATGATATCTAGGTATGGTGAATTGTATGTGATGTGGGGCTATCTATCTATCTTTTAATTACAAAGGCCACGGGAACTTTATCAGGATGCATAGTATCCTGAGTCCATTCAATAACTGGCCTTTAAAAATAAAAATCTGCCTGCCTCCATGGGATTTTAACATAGGGGGTTCCTTACTTATGCCTCCTGTATTTTAAGACGATATACGATACCTGGTTCATTCACAAAGAATATTGGTGTGTTTAAAGGTTGGATTTTTTTTAATTGAGGCATTAAGATCAATTTCCAACAGATGATTTATTGTATTCCTCTTTTAGTCATTTCAGCCTGGTTGTCTTACCTTATGCACAGTTGATGGTTTTATAAAGACACCCCTACACCAATAAAGTTCATGTAGACTGTCACACAATGGTAAGTGGAACATTGGCCACAGCTTGTAACAACTTCATTTATTACCATTCTTTGCGTAGGGATGTGTAACCTTGTGTAAGGTTAACCCTCTAGGCGCCACAGTCGACTTTAGTCGACAAGATGCGGTACTGAATAAAACGGCCGATTTAGTCAAATAGGGTGTCATATTTCGTTCGACCTCCACTCCACTAGATGGCAGACATGTCATACGTCATCCCCGAGTCGGAAAAAAGTCATGCTTTAAACAAAACTTTCGCGCTACAGCTGCAGTGAATCAGTGCGTGCAATACCGGAGCTAGTGTGCGTGTGAGCTATTTTATCAGAGCGATATTGTCAACGTCAGCGAGTATTTGCATTAGATTATCGTGTTAACCCTTTAGGCGCCTTTAGGAGGTTTTTTTTTTTCCAAAACGATCAATTTTGACATCTTCATTTCAAAAGGCTATATCTTAAAAGTGATAAGAGATAGAGACTTTCTGGAAATTAGAGAAATATTAAGGATGACCCAAAGTTTATGTAGAGATTAAATGTTTATATCTAATTTGCATATTATGACGTCATATGGTGGCGGCCATCTTGGATTATAGAATTTTCATGAAAAGTTGCATGTTTTGAATGATAAAATGCACCACTTCTTTCCCCCCAAAATGTCCCTCACCTTCTGTATGCTATATTGCACAATACTGAATGCTCAGTAAGTAGTGAACAAACTGTGTAAATCATTACTAATAAATGGCAGAAACAAACCAAATGCATGTAGCAGTAGACTGGCCTTTTGCTGTAGAGATTTTCCATTTACTACATACAGTAGGCACTCTGATTCCATGTATGGGGCACATATATATTATTCAGATGACACACAAACACAAGTAGACAAGACCTGTTTAGTTCAAAAGCTCATTTGCCACGGCAAGGCACAGATCAGGAGTGAGATGACGAGACAAGACAAGAGACAATGTTAGTATTTTTTTTCTTTTTGTTGTTTTGATACTTGTTTTGATACTTGTTTTGTTTAGTCAGTATCTAGTAATTTCATATTGATTTAAACTATTTGACTAGACTTCTCTTTAATGTCATTACATTGGTGGTGTGTCTAATTGACTGCCTGCCACTTTAAGTAGCCTACGTGAGTATAAATCAGCCTACATTTCTGAGTGGATTGGAAGGCTTGCATCTCACTGTGTTCGGCTACGAGTGTAAATAACTTTTTGCGTTAGTGCATTGCGATATGTGGATGCAATTCGGGATGTCTTCTGTCATTAGTTAAAATAAATGTTAAAAAATAACTCGAATGAAATCATTCTTAGATCATAGAAGAGGTAAATGTCTTGCAATGGTATTCATTTCTATGATTTTGGTAGCACTATTCAAACTAAGCCCACAAGCTAGCAAACATGACCCAAGCTAAAAGGACATCTCCAGATGTAAACGTTTGCATATGGGTTGCATAGCCTACTCAAATGTCAGTAATCCATGTAGGCCTTAATTAACTTACTTTCATAGCCTAGGTAGGTTAGCAACACCAGGTTGAGAGATGCAAGTAAGCAGATCATTAACGTTAGCCTTCTGCGGCACACCTGTTGATCTCTCTGTGCCGTGAGAGATCAACAGGTGTGCCGCAGAAAATTATCCAAATGTCACTCACTGGTCCAGAAATGCAACTGTTGCATCAAAGAATTTATAACCACATGCTCTCATTGATTGTATGATGGCACTACTTGTGGTATGCAGGGAAGGCATTGTACAACAGGGGCCCCATATCCAGTATTCAGAGAATCATCACATATCCAGTTCATAACAACAATTAAATTAGATATAGTCACCTACAAATAAAACAGAGGGTGCTTGTTTTATTGAGCAGGTCTTGCAAATTTTAGGCTATGGTATGTTTATTTTTTCTTCACACAGGATGTTAGTGTGCCGTGGGACATTTTAAGTGTCAAAAGTGTGCCGTGGCACAAAAAAGGTTGAAAAACACTGTTCTAGTTATTGTCATCAAAACTGCAAAGGAACGAACAAGTTAGGGCAGTCTCTGGTGTCTGCAGAAGTGAGTGTGGCATCTGGCTCAAATATTCTGCGCGAGGGACTGTTGTGGTAGGTGAAATTTCACGGGGAAACTATGATAATTGGTCAAATTTGCAAAAAAGTTGTGGTGTTTGGACAAAATTGTGAGGTCGCCCAGAATTCACGGGGATTTGCTGAATTTGCGTTAATTGTTGTGATCGCAACGTCGCAAATTCCTGGAGGGACTGATTTTTTAGTATGAAATCCACACAAGTCTTTGTATATGAGGCCCCTGGGGTTCACTCTTTATTACGACAACCCTCTATTACGACATACGGTTATTACGACATGCCTCTATTTAGACATGCCCCATGATTTTTTTTGTACCGCTATTCCGACATTACCAATCCTTATTTTCAATTTATCTCTGCAGTTCCTGTATCCTATCAAATTCCAACATCCTAGATGCATGGATGAGCTGTAGTCTAGTCATGTCATCTGCAGCTACATCAACAATCCACCCGCCATTCACTCCAAACAATGTTTTTCCCAATAATTGATATCGGCACACATTTCACTCAAAACCTCAGGTGATTTTGAACTGGCCATGTGAATAAATGTTACACATTATGTAAAATACGGGTAACTCTCCTCATTTTATTCTCTAAGCTCTCAGGGGAAAACGGTCGGAAGCTCCATGCATCAAACAAACTCTGTGTGCAGGCCAACTATATTAATTAATTAACAGCCGTCAATCAATGGCCAATTGCGCAAAGACGGGCGGAATTCTTACGCCCCAGTAGCCTAAGCCACTTCAGTGAACGTTCAAATAACCCCCAGAGTTGGACAGTGGACAGTGTCCATCAGGGTGTTTAAACTGAATGTGCGATATATTCAAGTTGCTTATATTGCATTTTAGAGGACAATGATAAAGCCATGTGCAACGCATTTTGGCTTGCCAGCAGGTTGGATAAACTCAATGTACTAGGCTACACAAAAATGTAGGCTAGGAATATATCTTTTATATGTCATGCGTGCATTTGTTGAATTGCACATAACATGTCTGCATATTTATTTAGTCTTCTTTCTTTCGACTCTAGGCTAGCGCATGCATTATCATGGCCCTATAATTGTGCAAAGACAGGCGGGATATCCTTCACAATGATCGTTCAAATATCCCCCAGAGTTCAGTGTCCATCAGTCCCAACATTTAGAAACATTTAGAAAAAGGCCAAGCGTGAATTGGGTGTGTTTCGATTTTGAGAGAGACTGGAGAAGGGCCGTATGTCTCACAGCAACTGCGATAACCTTGTTTCTTGAAGGCTATCCTTACCTCCAGATATCCACATCTAATGAGGGTCGGCGACTATCCAATACCCAATACTATTTGCAATACCCTCGATATACATATGTTGGAAAGCTATGGCCGTTCGTGTGAGTACAATAACTTAATTTTGTAAATTTTACCAAAACGTCTGGTTTCGCCTTGCAGGGTCACATTTAATTTGTTGTCTTATCTTTTTTTATTCAAAACAATTCGTAGGTATCCATACTCAAGTCTAATTACCACCAGACACACATAATCATCACCTAGGTGAAATCCTCTCTCTCTCTCCAAAATCTCTTCCTCTGAGATGCACACGCTATAGGCTATAATTTAGGCTACCCGACATTTCAAATGTGACTCTGTAATCAACTTTTTTAGCTCTTAAACACGAAAAATACACTGTTCAACGGAGCTGGTGTGTGTGAGGCGCACTCTTGGACTCCTTGAGACGCGACTAACCTTTCGGTTGAAGTTATTGTGCGTAGGCTATTATAGAATCCAATCCTGTTGCCCCTGCTATTTATCAATGTAGCCTTTTATTGTTTTTTGCCATGAATCATCTGAGCTGTGATGAAATCGTGTGTTGTTTAAAGTTGGGATTACTGTAGGCCTAGGCTATACTGCTAGCCTAGAAATCTAGATGCTCCCCTAGCGGCAGGGCTAGTCTAGCAACTCTCCGTTGGCTTGTGAGCTCCAGAAATCGAAACTTAATCAGGCCATTGAAATCGTGTATAGAGTCGTTAGGTGGGCTTAACATAATGATTTGAAAACAAATAACTACTTGAAAACAAATAAGATGGATGTTGCTGCTGGCGAACAGTGTGACACGAGTTAATCTTTTATTATGTTGGCAAACGTTTGAACTAGCCAACTAGCTCCGCTGGTGGGAAACGCATGGGACTCATAGCGCTGCCGCTGTCCTATTGCGTGCAGAGGGAATTTGAAAGACAACTGATTATCCCGCCCCTCGGACTGAGCACTGCAAACGGTGAGTGCCCAGACCCTACATTTTAATGTTGGTCTGGCTCGCCAGGCTACTATACTGCCCATATTGGAATAAAAAAATAAAGGCCCACCCTAGGCCTACTTCGCAAAAGTCCACTCTGTTGAAAAATCCTGTTAATGACCTCGTGTCGGAATGGCAGGATGTTTGAAAAAAAAGTCAAGTGTCGCTACTCCGACAATAGGGAAAAAAAAATTTCGCAGTAGTGGGACGCTTGAAAATTAATGTTAATGCCGCCACTTCGACAATTAGACGCCAATGTCTAAGTAGCGGCATGTCGGAATAGCTGCATGTAACCAGGCCCCTGGTGGTTCCAACTTCTTCCATTTATGGATGATGGAGGCCACTGTGCTCATTCGGACCTTTAAAGCAGCAGGCGAACGTTCGGAGAGCGTAGACACTATGGCGGATCTGAGGCTAAATAGTATACCAGTTTCACTTAGCCATCCCATTGAACCCCGTTCAATTTGGCACCACTTGGACATCAAATAACGTTACAGCTGAAGCGTTTTAAGCCTTTATATGAACTTTTTCTATTTTCAGAGTATCACATTGGTGTCATAACCTCGTAACTGACTTACCGGCTGAGTAATAAGCGTTTCTCCGAAATCAATGCTAACGTGACGTAATTTACGTAATGAGCATGCGACCAGAGTGGGTGCAAACGTGTGCACGTGCACAGGGACCCTCAGCCAATGGGGGCCCTCAGATTTAAAAAAAAAATTGCCATGAATTTAGGCTAGATTATGCCCGGTGCTTCTGTCTGTTCATTTGTGGCACAACTGAATGGTGTTATGGAACCGCGGACCGAAAGAAAAATAAACTAAATGTTTTCCTGATCAATAAATACTTAACATTAGGTGGAAGTGGTAGGCTATGAGTGCTCATTCAATGTGTATGCGTGTTTGCGAAAGTGAAACTGACCCGTGGGTAGGTGAATGAAGTGGATTCCTGCAACGTTTATGAAAACAGCATAGCAATTGGATAGCCTAATAAATCGCTACTTGTTAGCCTAATAAATCGCGACTTGTAGCTTATATCGTAGCAAATAGCCTATGGCGATGCCGATGACAGATAGGCCTACACTTATTTCACTCGTCTCGCTGGAGTGAGCATAATGTGGGCTGTTGCGCAAAGAAATTAATTAGGGAGATGATCTGCATCTCCATTTACCAAACGCTATAGTTTTGCTAACATCTCCACTGTTAACGTGAAATATGTCTCCATGCAAGGTAGTGTCAAGCAGCAGTGAAGTAAAAACCTATCATGCAGGTAGCCAATGTTCACGTCACCTGAGTCAGACAGAAAACGGGCCCTGCTTGCTCTGTTAAAGTTTGTTTGCCCCTTCCAAACTGTGTTAAAAGGGTATATTTAACAGCCAGAATTTCGAAATTTTCCCAGGGGAGACACCCCTGAACCCCCCGTAATATGATCAGCACCACCTCTCACAAAATACTATCAACGTCCCTGCTACCGGTCCGTCAGAAATATGACAACTGTTGTCCGGTCTGTTAAGTGAAAAATGTTGCTGTAGACTGTTTGGACAGCAAAGGGAGATTACAGCCTAATAATAAAAACAGCTGCTGGAATTCATTTCTGTGTGGGCCTGAGTTATAATATATGACATAATGTACTACATTTTCATTGTGTGAAATTGTGCACCAGCCTGCACAGCGACAGCAAAGAGAGAAGCACTGGCTGCACGCACACGTCACTTGCACGCGCAAATGCGCCCGTCGCAGGGAGGGGGGGGGGGGGCTTTTTTGATATTGTGCACAAGGCCCATATTTGTTTAATCCGTCCCTGCATCTACGTCCCCTGAGTCTGCGCAGAAAGCCTCGTCGACCAATAGGAAACAGTTGAAATTTGCTTCACCTGTCTCGACTGACGTTTATGTGATGACTGTCTATATCTTTTACTGTCTATGGTAGCATCCAGGCAAGGACCACCAGGCTGAAGGACAGCTTCTATCTGGACGCTGTCAGACTGATCAACTCCGTCTGAATTTAAAACACAGGTGCAGTTCCCATCATGACCAGATGGTGTCGCCTGCGCACCATGTCTGAATTTGAAGCACAGGTGCAGTTCCCATCATGACCAGATGGTGTCATCTGTGCACCGTGTCTGAATTTGAAGCACAGGTGCAGTTCCCATCATGACCAGGTGGTGTCGCCTGTGCACCGTGTCTGAGACTGAGGCACTGAGAAAGAGAGGGGTGATGAAATATGATGAAATTAGTTTCAAATGTGTGTGTGTGTGTGCGTGCAAAAAAGTAAGAAAATCATATTGCATTTCACACGTGTGTGCAGCCTCTTGTATGTTGACACTTTTCCCCAGCCTTTGCTGTCAGGGTGCACGCACAGTGTGTGAGGAATGTATCTTTATAAGTGAGTAATCACTGTATGTGTATTGGTTGCCTTTGGACGGCAGCTGTAAATGCCTCAATATGTTTTGATTGTGGGTGAATATGTTGTGCATTTTGATTGGGCATATTGGGAATAGTGTGTGTGTGTGTCTACGTTTGTACTGTATTGTGTGTGTGATGTGTATGTGTGCATGATGTGTGTGTGTGTGTGACATCTTCCATCACTGCTGGGTGTTGTGCTGAGGCTCCAAAGTCTGAGACAGGTGGAATCATGTGAGCAGTGATATCATTACTTGTGATGTCATCAGTCATGACTTAAAGGAGAATTCCGGTGTGATATTGACCTAAATTGTGTTGAAACATGATACCGAGTGTGAAGGTATGTCTCATAGCCCATCTCAGCTTGTCCCCTGCACTCCAAAATCTGGCGCTAGTTAGCCGATGCTACCAACAGCTTTTTCAATGGTGGTGCTTCGGCATCGGGCTAGCCATGCAAATAAATCACTGTTTTACACCATTTACGAGGCTCAATGTATCTCCACACTTCATTAGTAGACTTCTGAGGACCCTGACATTTAAAACGAGACATTGAGAACTTTGAAAAAGCACTGGTAGTTTACTTACAAGATGATTATACAGACAGTATCTTCATGAAGTTTAGCGTTTGCAGCCATCTTGAATTTAGTCACGATAAGTTGAGCGACGAGTAAGAATGAACAGGTATGATAAGGGATCAGATTCCAAAAATAATTCCGTGGAAATGCATGGATTCCAGTTGCTGCTACTGGAAGAAACTGGAATCCATGCATTTCCACTGAATTATTTTTGGAATGGTGTAAAACAGTGATTTATTTGCATGGCTAGCCCGATGCCGAAGCACCACCATTGAAAAAGCTGTTGGTAGCATCGGCTAACTAGCGCCAGATTTTGGAGTGCAGGGGACAAGCCGAGATGGGCTATGAGACATACGTTCACACTCGGTATCATGTTTCAACACACTTTAGGTCAATATCACACCGGAATTCTCCTTTAAATTCCAACTCATAGTCACATACATCACTGCTGTGCGCATTTCTTAGAAACTTGTCACAAACACACACCTGCACGGCATCATTGTGCCCCCCCCCCCCCCACACACACACACACAAACTGGTTTAAATGTCTGCTCTCATACACAGACCAGGAAACCCCATGGTGCCGTCAGACTGATGTCTCCCTGAAAACACTTTGCAGTCCAGTAACTCAACCAGACTAAAACCTGTGGATAGGTAACAGATTGAAAAAGTGGACAGGCAGATTAAATTACTGGACAGGTAACAGACTAAACTAAACCAGTGGACAGGTAGCAGACTGAAGCAGTTGGGGTGTGTGTATTAGGCCCATTGGTTTCCCCTTTGGATGTAGATGTCCCGTGATGGCCTAATCAAAGATGATGACAGAGGGGGGGGGGGCAGGTGGAGAGGGGGATTGACTGAGAGAGAGGGCAGGTGGAGAGGAGGATCGACTGAGAAAGAGGGGGGGCAGGTTGAGAGGGGGATCGACTGAGCTCAGATGCAGTCATGACCTCGCAGCACCTCTAGCACCCACAGGACAGGTGTGTCAGTGTCAGTCTCTCCCTGTGTGTGTGCACCTACAGTCAGTAATCTCTGTAGTAGTCTCTGTATCCTAGTGAACCTTTAACCCAGATATGAACGCAATGATCCGTCAGAATCACTCTTTGTTAGACAGTCACACCATATCCGCTTTCACACACACACACACACACTGACCTCTGCCCTACATCGGTTATAATACAGCCTGATAGCATACATAAATCAACACATCATATCAGCTATCAGCTACACACACACTCTCTCACACACACAGGCCTTTAGAGCACCAATCTGAGTGTGCTGATTCATCTGTGTAATTAATCCATGTGGTGCCCAGTGCGTTGGCCTGCTGCAGTGCTGTAAGATATGGGCTCACTAATGGGTTGATAGGACAGCCTGATCCTTATTGCTCCAGATAGCTCTACTAATGTAGCACACTACTGTTAGGAGCTGTCTTCATGATGCACACTAATGTTAGGAGCCGTCTTCATGATGCACACTAATGTTAGGAGTAGACTTCATGATGAACACTAATGAGCCGTCTTCATGATGCACACTAATGTTAGGAGTAGACTTCATGATGCACACTACTGTTAGGAGTTGACTTCATAATGCACACTAATGTTAGGAGTAGACTTCATGATGCACACTAATGTTTGGAGCTGTCATCATGATGCACACTAATGTTTGGAGTAGACTTCATGATGCACACTACTGCAAAGTATACAAACTGCTCTTTTATCAGCACTCCTAGGACTACTGGGAGGGGTAGTGGAGTGGCTTTGGCCTATAAGAACAATTTTAAACTACACGTACTCCCTGTGGGGACCTACACCACCTTCAAAATCCAGTGCGCTGTGGTGGACTCCAACTCAACTCTGTTAGTGTGTGCCCTGGTCTACAGGTCCCCGAAGCCTAATAAGGACTTCATAACAGAATTCTATAACTTTTTATCACATCATATCACTTTATAAGATCGTTTGTTGGTTTTAGGTGATTTTAATATCCATGTCTGTTGTCCAGACAAACCTCTTGTTAAGGATTTCTGTCACATGCTGGATTCATTTGGTTTTATGCAACATATTGATCAGTCCACCCATGTCCTCGGCCACACCCTTGACTTAATTTTAACCTATGGCCTGTCCATTCAAAATGTGAATATTGAAGACGCATACTATTCTGATCACAAACCTATTGTTTTCGAGGTTAACATATCTGACCCCTAGCGTATTGCCAAACCCTCAGATACCTTTTCTCACTTCATTAACTCCAACACTGCAGAACAATTCACTGACTGCTTTCTGGCTAACGATGTTGCAACCTTTATTTTAACTGTGAATGAGCGCTCCCTTAGCACAGATGAAATGCTGTCTCGTTTTAACTCCTCCTGCTCAGCAATTTTAGATTCCATCGCTCCCCTCAAGCACAGACGTCCAAGAGTGAAATCCCAACCTTGGCTGGACGACACGACTAGCTCCCTCAGGCGGGCCTATCGGAGAGCCGAGCGGAAGTGGAGGAAGGACCGCCTCGCTGTCTCCTTCCACATTTTGTCCAGCCGCTGCTTAAAAAACACAACTTAGATGCAAAGTCTCCTAAAAACTATCGCCCGATCTCAAAATGACCCCTCAATTTCAAAAATACTGGAGAAGGTTGTTTTATCGCAACTACTGTGATGAATACGAGGGAGACTCAGATGCGGAGAATACTTTTTATAGGCAAAGGGCAAATCCAGTGGCAAAATCCAGTAACACAATCCAGGTCATACACAGTTTCACAGGTAAAAGGGCGAACAATCCAAATAACACAAGTCCAAGAGTCGGGGTCAGAAGGTACAGTCCGGGTCATACACGGTTTCACAGGTAAGACAATTAATCCAAAATCGCAGGTCCAAGAATCGTTGTCGGGGTACGGAACAAGGTCACAGAACAATAAAGTCATCAATCTCGCAATACTGCTATTAACACACGGCTTAGTAAGTTACAAGAGAAACAATACCTCACGCTGAGGCAAGGGAGACAGAGTCCTTTTAAAGCCAGTGGCTAATTAGTTGATTGACTGCAGGTGGTTAGAACTCCGGCGAAGCGGAGCAGGACTGGAGTGGGCGTGGTCGACGCAGCCGACGGGACAGAGAGGGCTGCGCAGGCTGAACCGGCGTTACAACTACTGCCATTTTTAAACTCTGCTGGTATTTTAGAGCCCTTCCAATCTGGTTTTAGAGCACGACACTGCACTGAGACAGCCCTGTTAAAAGTTACCAACGACCTGCTCCTCCCCCTAGACTGGTGATAATGCCATTCTGGTCCTACTAGACCTTAGTGCTGCATTCGACACTGTTGACCACACCACTCTCTTGTTGCGCCTAGAGCAGTGTGCTGGTTTAAGAGGTACAGCTCTTAAATGGTTTGCTTTATATCTCAGCAATAGATCTTTCTCAGTATCCATTGGTCAGTTTTCCTCAACCTCCGCCTCTCTGTCATGTGGGGTCCCTCAGGCCCTCTTCTCCTTGTACATGCTCCCTTTAGGTAATATATTCTCAAAATATAACATTTCCTTCCCCCTCTATGCAGATGATTCTCAACTTTACCTGCCACTCCGATCTAAGGACTCCCTCCAGACCCTTTTAGATTGTCTGGAGGAGATCAAAGTATGGATGGGAAATAACTTTCTCCAACTGAAAAACGACAAAACTGAGGTCATTGTCCCTCTAAATATACAGTCTCCCCCGTGCCTATCCTGGGTGTTCTCTCCCCCTATGTTAGATCCTCTGCAAGAAACCTAGGTGTCATCTTTGACTCTGAGTTCTGCTTTAATAAACAAATTGCTGCGGTGGTTAAGAACAGCTTCTACCAGCTCATCGCCAAACTGAAACCCTCTCTGTCTTTTAAAAAACCTGGAGAAAGTAATTCATGTTTTTGTTACTTCTCGGCTGGATTACTGTAATTCATTATACCAGGGACTTCCTCAGTCACTTATCTCACGTCTCCAGCTGGTCCAGAATGCGTCAGCAAGACTTCTGACCGGTTCTAAAAAACGTGAGCATATCACCCCAATCCTAGCCTCCTTCCACTGGCTGCCCATCCAGCACAGAATCCATTTTAACAGTTTATTGATAGTTTTTAAAGCCCTAAACAATCTGGCACCATCCTACATATCAGATCTCATCCACCACTCAACCTTCAGATCCTGCAGCATGGGTCTTCTGCATGTCCCACACTCCAGACTTAAGCAGAGGCGATAGAGCTTTTGCGGTAGCTGCACCACGCCAGTGGAACCAGCTGCCGCTTCCATCAGAGATGCCCCCTCTATCACTATTTTAAAATCTAGACTCAAAACGCACCTCTTCTCGCTGGCATTTCCTGCCCTTGTAAGATTGTTATTGATATTTGTATTATATTTGTATTTATGTATTTTTTAATTTGCACTTTGTACGACACTGTGGTCAGTGTAAACTGTATTTTATATGTGCGTTATAAATACATTTTACTTACTTACTGTTAGAAGCTGTCATCATAATGCACACTAATGTTAGGAGTAGTCTTCCTAATGCACATACTGTAATGTTAGGAGTAGACTTCATGATGCACACTAATGTTAGGAGTAGACTTCATGATGTACACTAATGTTAGAAGCTGTCATCATGATGCACACTACTGTTAGAAGCTGTTTTCATGATGCACACTACTGCTAGGAGTAGACTTCATGATGCACACTAATTTTAGAAGCTGTCATGATGCACACTACTGTTAGAAGCTGTTTTCATGATGCACACTAATGTTAGGAGTAGACTTTATCTTGGGTGCAGACTAGTCCTCATCATGTAGACTATGTGTCAGGACTAGTCCTTGTCATGTAGACTATGTGTTAGTAGTCTTTATGTTTGGTTGAGGATTCTGATTGGCTGGCATTGAGAGGGGAGATATGGTCATTGATTTTGATTGCCTAGTTTTAAGTTCTGGTTCGTGATTTTGATTGGTCGTTCAAAGCTGAGAACTTTGTCCCTGATTCCCCTCTGTTTACTTGGGCCACTTGTTGCCATGACGTCTGCCTAGCAACAGCATCTCTGGGCCTGATGAAGTGAATGACCTATATCACATGGCAATCATTCAACACACACAGCACCCAGACACACACACACACACAGTGATCTGATGATGTTGAATGCGTATTCCCTGTGTACTCACGCACTTCTACTCAAACAGACACACACACATCCATGGAGTCTCAGAGTTAGACTGCAGTTACAGTTTTTCTCAGTCGCTTTGGTGCTTTTTTCAGATCAGAATGAAAATTCTCATAACTATTAGTTCAACCTCCACAACATTTAGTCATTTGTGCACATCATAGTAGCAATTTCTCCTTCCTCTGAACAAATTGCAAATACTTTTGGACATGTATCAGTTGCTTTCATACAATTCTCTGCTGTTTTTTTAACATTATCATTTGCTTATGTCATGTCAGTCAAAATGAACTATACTTATGAATGCTGAATAGTCTTTCCCAATAAAACTAATAGTCTTCATTTCATTGCTTGAGTCATTACATACAAAATTGTTGAACTAGTTATCAAATTCTGTCACAGTGCTGTAGAATTGCAAAGAGCATACAGTAAAAATGTATGCATTCAGTGTCTTGTACTCACTCACCTAACTACAGCAATGTGTAACTTTACTGTAGTTTTCAAATGGCTGTACAAGTACTGTATAGTGCTGTCTTGAGCATGTTCAGGTAGTGTCATTGAGTTCTGACCTTTTTTTGCATTGGAAAACACTGAGAGAACTGTCATAATGAAAACATGCCAAAGCCATTTGACTATCTTGTTCATAAACGATGGTGTCAAGACTTCTCATTTTGATGACACTGACAGTTTCATTGACATGAATACCTGCTTTTGAGGAATGGACTATCCATTTTGAGCAAGTGACGTGCTTTTGCAGGTCATCCACTATGTTTTGCAGTTTGCACTAATTGTTTTGAGAATTGCACTAACTGCTGTGCAAATGTTAATAGTGATGTGAGAAAAGCACCAAAGCGACTGAGAAAAACTGTAATAGTGATGTGAGAAAAGCACCAAAGCGACTGAGAAAAACTGTAACTCACACAGGCACACAAAACTCTGCTGACCGTTCAAAACTTGACTCACGTGTGTGTCACTCATGTGTGGGTGGGTGTGCGGGAGAAAGTCAGTGCATATGTGGTGTGTGTGCGTGCGAGAGAGAGAGAATGTGTGTGTGTGTGTGGAGAGGGGGGGGATGCTACTTTCCCAATCAGAATTGGCAGCCAGGGTTTTGAGCAGGATGAGTTCCAGAGTCACATCAGGAAAACCCGTTTGGTGTGTATGTAGGGGGTGTTACCCCTTCTTACGCAAACTCCCTCTGTTGAGTGAGGAGGACAGTGGCAGCTACACTGAGTCAGCAATGGCCCCTCGATCCCTAAACACACACACGCGCACACACACAGACGCACACACTCACATAAACACAGATGCATTTTCCTACACTCTCTACTACACTGTAACATATGCTCTCACACACATACACACACCTGCATACAGGTATTCACAAAGCAACATGTAAACATAACATGACACACACACACACACACACAACCACTAAGGCTACAAGGGCATGAGAGAGGGAGAGGGAAAGAGAGAGGCTGCTACTGCAGCACAAGGGCAGGCGAGTACACATCTGTAGAAACTTATCCCACCCATAAGCCTGTCACACACACACACACACACAAACAAACTGTAGTGTGAAAGTCGCTCAAACTCCAGAATGTACTGTATATGTGTGTGTGTGTGTGTTCAATATGACAACCACTTGAACTCCCGGTTTACTCTGGTACAATTTGTGTTTGTGTGTGTGTGTGTGTTTGTTAGTCGTGTGGGATTCTGGTACTGATCATTTTGTTGTGATGGATGGATGGATGATAGATAGATGGATGGATGGATAGATAGATTAACAGATAAATAGATAGATAGACAGATAGATAAATGAATAGATGGATGGATGGATGGATGATAGATGATTGATAAATGGATGGATAGACATGAATAGATAGATACATAGACAGATAAATAAATGAATAGATAGACAGATGGATAGCCGGATGGATGGATAGATGATAGATGGATGGATAGATCGACATAAATGGATAGATAGACAGATAGATAAATGGATACTGTAGATGGATTGATAGCTAGCTGGATGGATGGATAGATGATAGATAGATGGACAGCTAGATACATTTTTGGATACACATTTTGCTCATTAATAATTTTGTCACAACACCACCAATTAGCAGAGATGATTCTCCCTGACTGGCTCCTTCACTATATGCCTCCTCTATTAGCAGAGATGATT
>NC_055976.1:20340785-20350785 GCF_018492685.1 Alosa sapidissima | reverse complement strand
GTGTGTGTGTGTGTGTCCATCAGTGGAGATTGGTCAGGGCTGGCTCCGCCCACCTCTTCCCCTCTCTCTATTCTCTAAGACTATGTCTACACGAAACCGCCGGGTGATTTTTCTCTTACCGCTTTCACACCTTTAACAATACCGGTAAAGAAAAAACTTGTGTGCACACACAGAGACTACAGCCAATTCGGTTTTCAATTCAACTGTTAAACTAATAAAGTTCATTTTCAAAGTATGTGAAGTTTCAAGTATGTGTATGTGGAATTTCAAATGCTTACACATTGCATTAGGTCTGAGCACCACTGGAGAAAGTATAGTTAAGTATTAGTAAGCTAATGTTTAACTAAGTTAAGCTAACGGTGTGCTTCTAACTTAGCCACAAAAGGCTGATACATTGTGCACATAAATCATGACAGGGGAAATAAAAAACATTTTAATATGATAAACAAATGGTTTGGTTTGTTTTGACAAGCAGCGTCTCAGGTCGAGTGCGGTGGCTGAGTTGAGAGGTGAGGCTATGTCGTCATAAAATCGCCGGCTGTGCCCTCTACACGCGTCTATGCGGCAAAAGTTAGCCGGAGTTTTCAAAAATTCCCACTTCGGAACCCGGTTACAAAAACTATTGGTTACAGTCTCCTAAACTGCCGGCGTCGTGTACACGCAAGGCGTAACCGATGACAAAAATTCACCGGTTTCAAAAAAACCAGCGTTGTGTAGACGGCCCCTAAATGTAGATTCAGTAATTCCGGAGCTGTCCATCAGAGAGAGAGGCTGTCAATCAACATCGCAAACGCAACTCATCTCATATTAACATTAGCCATCAAACTACTACTCTCTCATCTTTCTTTTCATCATCTAAACACACACACACACACAAACCCACAATGGCATAGCATGGAATGTCTATATGTTCACGTCGGAGTATGTAAATGTGTCTGTGTGTGTGTGTGTGTTTGTCACCAGAGTCACATCACAGAGATCTAACATTCTTTCAACAGCTGCATTGTTTGTGTTTGTGATGGTTACAAGGTTTTGTTTTTTTGCATTGGAGGCACCCTGTACAAGGTTAAGAAGAAAAGAAAGTTGTATTGGGTTCAGCAAAAATGGCCATCTGGAAAACAAAAAAAAAAGCAATGGATCCTGAGGCTTTTCGGGGAAGTCAAATCAAAATATGTGTTTTATAAGCTGGTCAAGGGTATTGTGGTCACTTCAGTATGGGGGGTAGCAGGGCTGCAGTGTGCGGGTGGGGAGGATGGGCAAGTCATTTGTAAGAAATGGAGTAGTGTGCTGAAGGATGGTCTGTATGTTGCAGGGTCTGTTGTGTGGGTTTAGTCTGATGCTGGAACACTTGTTTTGAAGCATGTAAACACCTAAATATTGGTTTCATAAAGGGGTGTCAAGCCTATCTCTCTTTCTACCCATCTCTCTCTCTCTTCTCATCGACACATACACACACACACACACACACGTACACTGGACCATTTCAGCAGAATTTTTTTAAGTGATCTTTCATTCAGTTGCCCTCCCTTCTATCCCCCCCTCTCTCCCTCCCTTCCTCTCTGTCTCATCTGTATCTCTCTCTCTCTCCCTCCCTCTCTCTCTCTCTCTCTCTTTCTCTCTCCATCTCTCTGTTGGGTAATTCAGCCACGTGCGGGTCGTGTCTGGTCTTGTGCAGTGGTCCAGACTGACCTCTATACTAGTTGCAGTGTGTGTGTGCATGTGTGTGTGCATGTGTGTGTGATTCCGCTGGGCACAGCCTGGCCGCTGAGTGACCGCCTGCCTGGACACAGAATCAGACATACCTCTGCAGGAAGCAGTCCCCATGTCTGCCTGTCTGTCTGTCCAGCCACACACACTCACACACGCGCGCGCACACGCACACACACATACACACGTGCATATACACACACATGCACATACACATATACACACACGCATGCGCACACACACGTGCACACGCGCACACACACACACACACACACGTGCATATACACACACATGTACATACACATATACACACACACGCATGCGCACACACACGTGCACACACACACACACACATGCACATACACATATACACACACACACGCATGCACACACACATACACACATGGCTGTTCAGCTCCTACATGCATTAGAGCTGAACTGTCCTCCCTTTTGCCCTCCCTTTCAGACTGTAGATATAAGGAGTAAATCAAACACACACACACACACACACTGAGTCAGGCTTGAGGTCAGACAGGCAGCGTGTCAGCACTGGCTGCCAGTGGAACATTCTGGACTCCTGAGCAGGGCACTCTGGGATGTCTGGTATCACACACCCACACACACACACAATCACATACTGCAGCCAAGATCTCAGACCAAACAGAATACTTGCACTTGAACCAGCATACTCATATTTGGAGAAGATACACACATTAAAGCTGCATCTCTTATGAGCCGTTTTATGTTATGACCCAGGCTTGCATATGAACGGAGACCAGACCAGTTTTAACAAATAAAGGTAATTATATGAGCCAAGATGTGTAGGGGATGTGGGACCTGGTAAAGAATGGAATTAGTGAATGGAATGTCAGCAGGCAAACAGAGTGAGAATGTAGAATGTTGTGTTGTTCTAATGCGCTGGCTTTGTTGGTGTAAGAGTAAGTATCTACTGTGCAAATCAGTATGTATGCTGGTCTAGAGAGCATCTATGTGATTAACTATTTGATTATGAATAACGAGCAAAACTAAGAATATCATCTAAGAATAGTTATATTTAAACCAGCAAAGCCACATCTAAGAATAGTTATATTTAAACCAGCAAAGACAACTCATCTAAGAATAGTATTTAACACCCAACTTTACAGACAAACATTACTATTAATCCTAACTCGTCTAAGAATAGTTATGTAACACCCAACACATTACTATTAATCCTTTTATTCCTCAATATTCTATGGGCCAGATGTAAGTACATTTGCAAACGTACATTTTCTTATTGACGCATTTAACTGCAATTTGGATTAACACCTGCTTTTACAAGGCGGAAGTATTTTGGCGCAGAATAGACGTGTGCTTTCACAGGCAGTTTTTGTCATACGGCGGAATACATAATTAGGCGCTCTTTACGCTTCCCCTCCCATCACTTTACGGCAAAGTCAAACTTTCCCCTTGACCCTCCCATGAATGCATATGCATGACACGGAAAAACGCAGTTTGCCATTTTCAGCTCCCGTGACAGGCAGTCTGCGCTTTTACTTCAGTGCGGCTTGTTTGTACATACCTCGCCATGATTTTACATGCACGTTGCGAAACAAATACCGCAAAAGCCGGTATTTGCTGGTGGCCGCAAAAGTATTAGTACATCTGCCCCTCTGTGTTTCAGTGTTATTCTACAAGTTACTATGCACTGAGTAAAATGCAATATGCATTGAACTGAATTGAAATTGAGAGGGAGAGAGAGAGAGAGCAAACAGAGAAAGAAGAGAGAGCGGCAGAGAGAGAGAGTGTGTGTGTGTGTGTGTGTGTGTTTGGAGAGAACAAGGTCTTTAATCCGTGTGGCCTGAGGGCTCTTATCTGCTCCTTGTTAGTCTGATCAAACAGCAGGAGTCTGTTATCTCATCTACATCACTGAACAACCTGTGCTATCGCAATACTACGTTTGGGCTTATCACTCTCTCTCTCTCTCTCTCTCTCTCTCTCTCTCTCTTACACACACACACACACACACACAGAGAGACACTCACACACACGCACACACACACACACACACACACACACATAAAACTCCTATGAGACATTAGGCTGAGGAAGAGGGCTGATCCTGCCATCACAAATCTGAAATATCTAACATGAGTTAGAAGTCCTATCCTATTAATCACCTCTCTCTCTCTGTGTCACACACTCACTCACACACACACACGCACACACACACACAAAACTCCTATGAGACATGAGGCTGAGGATGAGGGCTGATCCTGCCATCACAAATCTGAAATATCTAACATGAGTTAGAAGTCATATCATTTTACTCTCCTTTCTCTCTCTCTCTCTCTCTGTCACACACTCACACACACACACATACTCACACATACACACACACTCACACACAGACACACACACACACACACACACACTGAACATAACATGGCAGAAGTGCAGAGGGCTTTCAGAAGTGTGAATATGAATCAGCATTGGCCTATAGCAGGCCCATAGTGACAGGACTGCATACTTCACCCTGTGGCCTAGGACATGCAGATGGCCATGCAGCACACACTGTGCTCTCTCTGTTAGACATAAAGGATGGTCGTGTGTGTGTGTGTGTGCACGAGTGCATACATGCATAAATGTGTGTGTCTGTGTGTGTGTGTGTGAGCTGGGACATGCAGTTTGCCATGCGGCCTATACTGCGTGCCCTCTCTCTTAAACATAGAGGGTGGTCGTGTGTGTGTGTGTGTGCATGCTCGTGTGAGTGTGTGCATGCGTGTGTGAGTGTGTGCACGAGTGCATACATGCATATAGTTGTTTGTGTGTGTGTGTATGTGTGTCTCCACACTCTAAACCCGAACTAGTTGTCATTACTAGAAAATTGCGTGGAAACCGATTGCCTTAAACCATTCTAGTTTTTACAAAACATAAAACTAAACAGGTTTAGTTGTGTCAACTAACAACCTTATGTTGATGCTGTAGACAAATTAAGCTTAGATTAGTAGTCTTTACTCAAAATCTTTAGTTCACTTAAATTATTGTTTCAGAAGTTGCAGTTGTATAAAAAATAACTTAAAATGCATGTTAAAAAGCTCATTAAAATATGAACTAAGTTCTGTAGAAAGGCCTATTGTTTTTTATTTTAAGATTAGGCTACTGTATTAATTTAATTGTTTTATTAAAAATTGAAGAGAAATTCATCACAATATATAGGAATGCCTTTTATTATTGATAAAACATGAACAAACCACATTTAAACTCATAAATATTCCACATCCACTGTAGATGAAGAACCTATATAAAAAAAAGATGAAGAACCTATAAAAAAGAACATAAGAAAACAAACTTTTAGTTCATGTTCATTTACTCAGTTGAAATAAAAGTTTGCTATATCACCTATGAATGCAACAAATGGGTAAAAAGTGAATGGACATCGGCTAACATTAGCCAAAAGCTAACCAACATGTGCTGCTATGGTTAGCTAAAACTGTCTACAGACAGAAACACCAATTTCAATGATAAAGTCTGAATTAAACTAAGTAGCACCAAGACAAGTATATTTACACAAAAACATATGTGATATTGTTATAATCTGCCATACACACCCATTGGAAGGTAGCTACCATGAGCTAACCGTCCGAAAAACTACTAGCATGCTAACAACGAAGCTAATGTTACCTTAGTTTTCTCAGGTTGTAAGTTAATCACATAAACAAACATTTAGCTAACTATTGGTCAAACTGAACATAATTTTCGGTTATTTCATCAGAATTTAAAATTTTCAACAAGTTCATCAGAAAATTCACCCACCATTTAATGTAGCAGCACGACGCATGGAGTCATTCATGTCTCTGTGTGGACTGAGAAGCAGGAGTAATGGTTGATGGGCAGAATTTTTATTAGACCCCTCCTCTGCCTTGCAAAAACAATATTTATCGTTGTCTCTGCTTAACATGATCAGTGCATTGTATATTTCACTTAAATAGTACAATCAACTAATTTCTTTTAGTTATGACATAGAGTTTTCACAAAACACACAAACATTAGTAGTGACCACCTAACATATTTATTACAACTAAATCTGGGTTTAGAGTGCATGTGTGAATATATGTGTGCATGTGTGTGTGCATGCATCGAATTATGTGTGTGTGTGTGTGTGTGTGTGTGCTAGAGACCTTACTCAGCACTCTTGTCAGCAGCTTTTCGTATCAGTGACGTGCTCCAAACCAATCAGACGTGGCCCGTGCAGACGCGACTCGTTATCAGCTGGTGAGTCATGTGATTATGGGTGTCTTATCGCCGCAGGCAGCGCCAGGAGTGATGACTTGTGGCTCCGAATCTGTGTCACCCCGTTAGCTCAGGGTCAAAGAGCAGCAGAGCTCATAGAGCGTGAACCAGAGGCGTCAGCCAATCGACAGCAGAACTCGTTAACCCACTGCTCCTGTCCAGCCCAATCTCAGGGGACTGCAGCTGGACACTGGAACATACATGGAACTCTGTGTGTGTGTGTGTGTGTGTCTGTGTGTGTGAGAGAGAGAGAAAGAGAGAGAGAGTGAGAGAAAGTGTGTCCCTGTGTTTGCAGGTATGCATGTATTTGTGTGCATGTGTGTGAGGGGAGGTGTGTGTCTGTCTGTGTGTGTGTGTGTGTGTGTGTGTGTGTCCGAACTCCTGAGGTGAACAGCACACTGAACCTCTCGATGAAAGTCCAGCTGAAATGTGCACATTAATGAGACAAAGGTGAGGGGTGACCCACAGAACCAATCAGTTCTCCCTGGTTACCGTGGTTACTGGCAGCTGCGCTCCGCTTCGCTGATGAAACCTTCTGGCCAGGCCACAGCAAATCACATGGACCACACTCAAATATTAGCACACAGCACCAGGACACTGACTCAGCAGTGTGTGTGTGTGTGTGTGTTTGTTTTACCTGGCTAGAACACTGCACAATATGATATTTCTTCATAAAGGCACTGGTCTCTAAGCATTTAACAAGTCTAAACACACTCTCACACTGAAACCTCATCTTTGATGGGGAGACAGAGGGAGAGAGGAGAGAGAAAGAGAGAGAGACAGGGAGAGAGAAAAAGAGATAGAGAGAGATAGGGAGAGAGAGAGATAGGGAGAGAGAGAGAAATGACCCCTTTGTCTCGAGCTGATGATGAAAGATCCAACGCTGCACAAGGCAAACATTTCACCTACATAGTGGTCACGGAGGCGACAGAGCACCCGCACACTGGCACGCACACTTTACTCTTTACACAGCGGCAGGTACGTGTAGGAGCAATGGAAGGAGGCAAGTGAAGTAATATTTTAGTGTGTGTGTGTGTGCGTGCAAGCGTGTGTGTGTTTGCATGTGTGCGTGCATGCATGTGTGTGTGTGTGTGTGCAAGCGTGTGTGTGTTTGCATGTGTGCGTGTGTGTCTGTGCGTGTGTGCGTGCATGCATGTGTGTGTGTGCAAGCGTGTGTGTGTTTGCATGTGTGCGTGTGTGTCTGTGCGTGCATGCGTGTGTGTGTGCGTGTGTGTGTGTGTGCGTATGTGTGTGCGCATGTTTGCTCACTTTAATTAAATATGGAGGTGTGATGTGCTGTGAGTCATGCAAACCCCAGCTGCACCAGAGGAACAGAAATAATATGAGGTAACACACACACCTTCACATCATACACACACACACACACACGTTCACATCATACACACACACATACACACACCTTCACATCATACACACACACACACACACGTTCACATCATACACACACACACACACGTTCACATCATACACACACACACACACACACACACACACACACGTTCACATCATACACACACACATACACCTTCACATCATACTCACACACACACACACATACACCTTCACATCATACACACACACACGTTCACATCATACACACACACACACACACATACACCTTCACATCATACACAGACACACACACATACACGTTCACATCATACACACACACACATACACGTTCACATCATACACACACACACACACCTTCACATCACACACACACACACACACACACACACGTTCACATCACAAACACACACACACACCTTCACATCACACACACAAACAAACACACACACACACACAAGACATACGCCCATGCTCTGGTAGCGCTTGGCAGTTTATTCCACGTTCCATGGAGGAGCCTAGCAGCCAAGAGGTAACATAAGCCTTTAAGGGAGCATTTAAGTGGGTGGGAGCAGACCCAGCCAGCATCAGTGACTTGAATTTGATACAGGCAACTAAGGTTAGCCTTTGGAGCTCATTGAACAAAAGGGTAATGTGTTAATTGAAAATCGATGTGTTCTTGGTTATCAGTAGCACAAGGCCGTAGTCATGATGTCAACATTGAGGGGGACCAAATCTGTGGTGGGGTCTGAGGGACCCTCAAACAGAATTTCCTACCATGCAAAAATATTATTAAAAATCACAAACAAGTCGTTAGTTAGGTCAGTCAATTAGGTTATTCCAAACTTTTGACGAACATAGGCATGGCATGGATGGATTATGAACCCCCCCCCCGGGTAGTTTTGTGAAAAGAGAAGGGTGGAGAAGAAGCAACTTCACACAGAGGCTTGGGCTTCAGGGCCCCCTGAGCTCTTGGGCCCAGTAAGCCCATTCAGTGATCCATCCCTGGACCCGTGACTCCATTTGTGTTCAAAATGTATACTTTAAAAGAAATTACAAACTAGAGTATCTTATGATAACCTCTATATTACACAGAATGTGGTTCTTTGACTTATTACTTACACCTGAAGATTTTTTTAAACTAAGGCTTAGACTCATAGGTTTGGAGCCTAATAAGATTTTGTCTTTAAATTTAGATTTTATTATGCTGGCGGTTAATCACACAATTTTAACGTAGTTTGAAAGGGACAGGATTCAGGAATAGGCTACTAAGACAGGCCCCTCTTCTGTCTGACTCACCTCATGTTACCCCTGTATGCATTATAGACTGGCTTCTGACAGAAATTCGGCTACATTTTGGCCTACTACAGCCACTAGGCCTACTACAGCCTTTAATTGGTGATTGGAGTTGCAAATTCCTTTCTTTGGTTATTGTCCGCGATTCACATTAACTGTAGGCTATCACGTATTGTAAACGATTTTTTCAACTTGTGTGCCGTCGCCACATTTCACGTTTTGCCTGCATGGATGTGCGATTGAGTGCGATTGGAAAATCACCAGGACAAACCACTCAGGGGTGTAGGCTACTCTGGAACCATAGGTCACTAATTTGTGCGTTATTTACGTTTGATTACATTTCAGATGCGTGTTGGTTTCCTGTAGGCCTAGTATAGCGCTTTATTCTTTCTTTATTTTTCTATGTCCGTATATTGGGGGGGACATTTTGGTCGTATTTGAATATTGGGGGGGACACGTCCCCCTCAATGTCTATGGTGACTACGGCCGTGCAGTAGCAGTTTCACCGCACAAGCTGTAAGGCCCGTGAGGAGAGCTTGGCAGTTGTTGAGGTGAGAGATAACCATGGCCATGGCAGTGATATGAGAAACCAAGTGAGTGGATAATCGGGCCCAACAAGGTGGTGTACATGGCAAAGAGAAGGGGCTCCAGCACTGAGCCTTGGGGCACCTCTGAGACAAGGAAGTGAGATGAAGGGCCCCAGCACTGAGCCTTGGGGCACCTCTGAGACAAGGAAGTGAGATGAAGGGGCCCCAGCACTGAGCCTTGGCGCACCTCTGAGACAAAGAAGTGAGATGAAGGGGCCCCAGCACTGAGCCCTGGGGCACCTCTGAGACAAGGAAGTGAGATGAAGGGGCCCCAGCACTGAGCCTTGGCGCACCCCAGTGGCGAGGCGGCGAGATGTGGACGAGCATCCGAGCCTCGGGGCACCCCTGAGACGAGGCAGTGAGATGCAAACATTTGTCGTAGCCATGACACATTAAACAATCACCCGGTGAGGTATGATTCAAAAAGCGCACTTTGCCTGTCATGCCCATATTTGGGAGTAGGGATAGTAGGATGTGGCAGGTGACTGTGACAGCAGCTGATTGGTCAAGCAAGATGAGAACTGGGGACCGAGCTGCTGCTGTGGCAGACTTTAAGGCTTCTGTCACAGACAACAGAGGCGTCTCGGTGGAGAGTGTGTGTGTGTGTGTTTGTGTGTGTGTGCTTCTGTCACAGACAACAGAGCCGTCTCGGTGGAGTGTGTGTGTGTGTGTGCTTCTGTCACAGACAACAGAGCCGCTTCGGTGGAGTGTGTGTGTGTGTGTGTGTGTGTGTGTGTGTGTGTGTGTGTGTGTGCGTGCTTCTGTCA
>NC_055976.1:20315785-20335785 GCF_018492685.1 Alosa sapidissima | reverse complement strand
ACACACACACACACACACACACACACACACAGCGGTATATCTGAAGCCAATATATCTTGTAGTTTTCATGCACACATGCAAGGCGTTTCTGCTCTCTGGGTAAAGACCAAAGCAGAATGCTCCACAGAGACCAAAGCACACATCTGCACACACACACACACACACACACACACACTCACTCTCACACATACACACACACACTCTCTCTCACACACACACACACACACACACACACACACACACACACACACACACACACACACACACACATACAAATACACACACACATACAAATACACACACACACATACACATACAAATACATACACACACACACACATACAAATACACACACACACACAGAAACACACACACACACAAACATACACATTGGAATATTCTTTTCTGGGTCAAAGCAGGTCACCCCATCTCCAACACAGATATTGCACATATCTGTGCACACACACACACACACACACACACATACAGATTTGAATATTCTTCTCTGGGTCAGAGCAGGTAACCCCATCTCCAACACACACACACACACACACACAACACACACTCCATGTATGTTCTGTCTCACACACACACACCACCAGTGCGTGTGCCGTGCCGGCCGGTGCAGAGTCCAGTGTGAGGGAGATAAATCAGAGGGTCATCACCCAGCTCTGTTACTATAATTAGCTTAGGATCTTTCCATGACCGCTGGGAAAATACAGCGCTTTTCAACACTTTACACCTGTGTGTGTGTGTGTGAGTGTGTGTGTGTGTGTGTGGGTGAGTCATAATGGCCAGATATACTCCCTCACCCTGTCCCACACACACAACTGTCTTTGTGCACACACACACATATTATCTCTGAACACACAGACACACGTGCACACACACACACACACACACACACAAAAACACACACACGGTCTCAGATCACATAAACACACACAAATACACCCATCATCTGTCTGAAATCTCCATCTTTGCACGCAAATATACCTTGTCTGGTGTGTGTGTGTGTGTGTGTGTGTGTGTGAGATATAAATTGTTCGTGGAATTCAGCAGACCTCAACACACAAAATAGCAGGGAGTGTGTGTGTGTGTGTTTGGGGGGATGGGGCTGGTGTAGATGTGTGTAACTGAAGTTGCTGTGTGCGTTGGAGATGATCTAACCTGGTCTGACCCTGCAATCTCTCATTGCTATGGAGCGTTTGTGTGTGACCTGTCCTGTGTGTGTGTGTGTGTGTGTGTGTGTGTGTGTGTGTGTGTGTGTGTGAGACCTGTGCTGTGTGTGCGTGTGTTTTTGTGTGTGCCACCTGTGCTGTGTGTGCATGTGTGTGTGTGTGTGTTTGTATGTGACCTGTGCTGTGTGTGTGTGTGTGTGTTTATGTGACATGTGCTGTGCTGTGTGTGTGTGTGTGTGTGTGTGTGTGTGTGTGTGTGTGTGTGTGAGAGAGAGAGAGAGAGAGACCTGTGCTGTGTGTGCGTGTGTTTGACCTATGCTGTGTGTGCACGTGTGTGTGTGTGTGTGTGTGTGTGTGTGTGTGTGTGTGTGTGTGACCTGTGCTGTGTGTGTGTATGTGTGTGTGAGACCTGTGCTATGTGTGTGTGTGTGTGTGTGTGTATGTGTGTGTGTGAGAGAGAGACCTCTGCTGTGTGTGTGTGTGTGTGTGTGTGTGTGTGTGTGTGACCTGTGTCTATGTCCACTATGTCTGTATGGGAATGCTCTCCTATCAGTGGTCTTGGTGATGCCCCAGCTCTTCCGGATTCTTCTTCTGCACTTACATGGAGAGCTTGTTTCTCCAAGCCATTTGGACTACAGATCCACCTCAACAGATGTAACCTTTCCTCTACTAATGCTAAGACTAATAAGACTTCAAAATAGAACACTTCCTACAGGCACCCAGGGTTTATGACTAAGTGCATTTGGCCTTTGGCAGTCTTCTTTAGTTATGTTGCTCTTAGTGCTGAGGGGGAGGTTTCAAGCCGTAACCTGCTTTACGATACTTTAGCCCTTGATGAAGACCTAGCAGTCAAAATGTGTTGTGTGTGTTTGGTTGCTCAAGCTCTAATTATAAAATTGCGGAGTTATAACATTACATCATAAAAAAAAACAGAGTTCCTTGGCTTATTTTCCCCTTTGTTGATTTGTATTTACTTTACAATAAACTGTACAAGCGAAAAACCATCAGTCATCTGGTCTAACTAATGATGAAGTTGCTCAAACCATGACTGATAAAAAAAACTTGTTTTGCTAGTGCAAACCCTCGATCCACTGTACTGCCACAATGACGCAAAACAACTTCCTTTGCTGTGTGTGTTTGTGAGTCTGGTAGTCATGCTCAAACAGTCACCCCTTGCATTCGTGTGTGTGTGTGTGTGTGCGTCTGTGTGTGTGTGCATGCGTGTGTTTGTGTAGGTGTGTGTGTCTGTGTGCTAAATGTTTACAGCCACAGTGACAGTCAAACATAATTTGACCTCTTGAAGTGTTTGTGTGTTGATGCGATGGCTTCAGAAGTACCTGACCATGCTGTCCAGTTTAGCTCAGGTAAACAGCACAGGTGACACACCTGAGACCTACCCGACAGGTACCTGAACATGCTGTCCAGTTTAACTCAGGTAAACAGCACAGGTGACACACCTGAGATGTACCCGACAGGTACCTGAACATGCTGTCCAGTTTAACTCAGGTAAACAGCACAGGTGACACACCTGTGACGTACCTGACAGGTACCTGAACATGCTGTCCAGCTTAGCTAAGGTAAACAGTACAGGTGACACACCTGAGACGTACACGACGAGGTTATGAATGAACATCAGCATGCCACCACTGTTTGTTTGTCAAGTGACGTCTACCTGTCCTGTTCTGTAATCCTGCCCAACGCTTTCACTACCAGTAAAGCACTAAAGAATGCCTGATAATCACACACACACACACACACACACACACACACACACACACACACACACACACACACACTTCCAGTAAAGACCTAATTCGGTGGATCAGGATAGGTGACACACACACACACACACACACACACACACATTCTCTCTCTCACACACACACACACACACACACACACACACAAACACACTCAAGACATTTCCTGTTGAAGTGGATCATTGTTTGAGTTACAGGCTAACTGGGTGTTGAGTCTCTTCCTGTCCTCCTTGCATCAACATACTTGTGTGACAGCTGCACATCTTGACCCTGATCCTGAGCATCTGAGGAGGGCTGAGAGCACGTTTTGGACGTAGCAGGGGATTCTGAAAAACTCATATTTCCCCTCCTTCGTTTTTAAAAATAATTCCATTCACACTGATGCTAAAAACAGCTGGGGAAGGGTGTCTCGAACACGTCGAGCAAACAGGTGGCCAATCAGAGATTTCAAACAAATGAGGGAACATCACGTATGTGCTTTTCTTACGTGTAAACGGGACCTGAGATATGGACTCACACACACATACACACACACACAAACGTACGCACACACACATTCTTTCACACAAACTTACGTCACAGACGAACGTCACAGACCGCTTGGAGGTGCAAACAATCTGATTTTTGGATAGTTGACCATCAGTTAACTTCGATACTTTGGATAGACAATAGCAATACATCATAGGAGTGATTAGCGTCAAAAAATCTAGACTGGAGTAACTCACCTTCGACACCTCCGATATGTTTAGTGTTCTAAAGACGTCAAATAGTTTGCTAGAGTTACCAAATTAATAGCCAAGGAGCCAGATGGGAACACGCATGGATGGCTATAAAAGCTGTGCTTTCATTATAGAACTAAACACGACAAAATACTTTTATGACCCTTGAGCAAGCTCGTTACTATGTGATCTCAATGACGATGGAGCGTTTGTTTGCACCTCCAACAGCATGGCGTACCTGATTACCACCCAAAAACGCCCACAAATGCCCCTATGTTTGTGTGAAAGAATACAGGTGCACACACATACACACTCACAGGTGCACACACACATACACACACAAACGTACGCACACAAACACAGGTACACACAAACATACACACACAGGTGCACACACACATTGTTACATCCCGGTCTAGGGCTTGTGGGATATAACAAAAACGGGCAGACACATAACTTAATAAAATGGTGTATTTATTAATACAAAAAAAAACAGTATGGAAAAATGTCTAAACTAAGAAAAACACGGCCTACAACGTAGGCCTCGGCGGCCAGGCGCTCACTCCTGGTCTCTCACCCCAGGGAGTGAGAGAGATGACGGCGAGTTGCACGGGCAAGGCCCGAGGCTGGCCCTAGTGGCAGCGATGTGCGGCAACGACGGTGGCAACGAACGATCCCCACAGCTAGCAAGAGAGAGAGCTCAATGACGTCAGCCCCCTTTTAAAGGGCCGGGCTACCCTGACGTCATAGGGTTTCACACCACCCCTCAGCTGTTGTTTTTGTAGGAAACAGTCAGAATAAATGTGTGATGTACTGACACAGAGGCACAGAGGCTAGAATTTATTTTTTTCTTTCAGCCCTCTAGTCACTTAATATGATTTAGAAACACAACTGAGACCTAGCACAAGGTCTTGTGAAGCTGTGTTCAAAAGTAGATCAATATAGAATGAAAATATAAGTACTTTAGACCATTATTTGCCAAGGTATGCTCATGTAATTTGTAAAATGCCCTATGGAAACTCCCCATAGGACTTTTGGTTATCCAAAATGCATACTGACAATCAAATGCTTACTGTCTATGTGTAGAAGCATAATGGTCTCAAATGAAAGGTAAGTTTGACGTTTCATGCATGCATTTGAATTGTAGCCTACTTCAGGGGTTCTGATATGGAATGACTACACTAAATATGGAATAATTACACAAATATAAATCTTTGCAATTTCTATTTTTAAATTAAATTGGTGTGTTTAAGATGGACTATACATCTGCACAACTAATATTGGATAAACTAGATGTACCGCAGAGCGGTACAAAATATGACCGCCGCCCAGTCCAGCACATTTTTTCCACAAAAATAAATCACGCTGAAAGGCCTATATGATTCTAACTGTCGCACTAAATTGCATTATCCACACTCAATTCTCACTGGTATCTTCTAGACAACAAGTACCAAAACATGATTAGTTCATAGATTTCACATTTAAAATTCATTTTATACAACCCACCTTGCCTGTTCATAATTCTGAGAAATTCTTGAATTGTGTGCATGTGTGCGTGTACATGTTTATGTTTATGTGTGTGGGTGTGTGTGTGTGTGTGCGTGCTTGTGTGTGTGCCTTGTGAACTCCCAGGGATCCAAAGACACGAGGAGAGTGATTTCCAGCAGACGGTTTCTTTTATTAACTTATAAAGCCTCAAACTGAGGTACTCAAAATGCAACAAAAACTTCTTCAATCTTCTTTGGATCTCGAGTCTGGAAGGTGGACGGGCCCTCTTGGCTGATCTGCAGTCCACTCCGATCTTTAAAATTCCTGGGCACAAACAATCACACTTGAAGCAGTTTAAACAGACAACGTACTGCCTTAAACCAAGGACAAAAGCTGTATGGGGTTTACTTCCACAACCCTGCTTCCCTCTTTGTCTCTCTACCAACCGGTCTTTTCAGGTGCTGTTCAGAGCCAATCTAACAATTTGCAGCTGGACTCCAATTAGTGGATGTGCTGACGTCCCTAGTCTTCAGAGCACCTCCCCAGGGTCCTAGTGCCCTTCCAGCATAGCCCTGGTGCAGTACACGCCATCCACAACCTTACCCAAGGGGATCCGGCGACGGTTTGCCCTAGTGGGACAACAAGAGCAGCTTGGGGTACCACAGCCTGCGTACAGTATGTGCCCGTGTTTGTGCGCATGCATGCGTACATATGTCTACTATGTGAGTATGTGTCATATGTATGATTACTGTGAATGTATGTGTGCGTGTGTATCTGTTTATGCACATGTGTGCATATGGAATGGGTTAACATGACCCCTGAAGGCAAACATTCTGAAAAAATTGGTCATCCTAGGCCCTACAGTTCTCAAGATATTCACAGAAAACTGTGTCTGCCCTACCCTCCTTTCGGGGGGTCCAGTCCAGCGGGGGGGCTACAGATCAAAAACAATGGTTCCATGCTATCCATGTGGGGTTACATGCCCACCAAGTTTCGTGTACCCCGGTCTTTCAGTGTCCCGGGAATCCTTGTTGGTGTAGGTCACTAAATGTACACATAAATTATTTTATTGTAAGGCCCCCCATGAACGAAAGTTCACAGAACTTGGCATGCATTCGGAGGGTGTCATAATGATCCTACACTTTCAATTTTGTGTGGTTTTGACCATGTCAGCCAGACATATTGTGATGAAAACACCTAATTTTTTGCTTTTTAATTTTTAACTAGGTGGCGCTATACATGAAATAAGTGGTAATGGGATAGGTTGACATGCCCCCTTAAGACCAACATACGAAAAAAAGGTGGACCTCCTAGGCCCTACGGTTCTCGAGATATTCACAGAAAACTGTCTCCGGCCACCTACAGGCCAGTTGGTGTATAGTAACATAAAATTAATTTATTGTGTGGCCCCCCATGAACGGAATTCCACGAAACTTGGCGTGCATTCAGAGGGTGTCATAATGATCCTACACTTCCAATTTCTTGCAGTTTTGACTATGTTAGGTCACAGATACCTGCGATGACAACACCTCATTTTTACTTTTTTGTGTTTAACTTGGTGGCGCTATACATGAAATGAGTGGTTATGGAATGGGTTGACATGGCCCCTTGAGATCAACATACAAAAAAATGGTCCTCCTAAACCCTACGGTTCTCGAGATATTCACAGAAAACTGTGTCTGCCCTACCCTCCTTTCGAGGGGTCCAGTCCAGTGGGGGGGCTACAGATCAAAACGAAAAATGATGGTTCCATGCTATCCATATGGGGTTACATGCCTATCAAGTTTTGTGTACCCCGGTCTTTCAGTGTCCCGGGAATCCTTGACGGAAATTTGGACATGCGAAAAAAAAAAAAAGCCTTCGCTTCGCGGCGGTCATAAATAACATGATTATTAAATTTCTATGGACTCCTGTAAATATTAAAGACCCAATATGCTATAGCATATTGCTAAGGATGTACACTGCAGCTAGAAGGTAGGAGAGCACCAAAGGAGGGCATTTTTGATTACATTTAAGACAGCTCTGTGTGCCGATTGGCCAAACACTGACTTCAGCAGCTGCAGCTCTGTGTGCTGATTGGCCAAACACTGACTTCTGCAGCTGCAGCTGTGTGCAGAGGCGTATCAAGCTTTTAAAAGTGTGGGGGTTGTGGGATAAGAAAATGAAACAATCCGGCCAAATTATAAATAACTCCCTACAGGGACATTGTATGTATTTTCTGAGAGGGGTGCGGACTATATTGGTGTCCAGGAGATTCTCCCCCGAAAAAAAATTGAAATTCTGATTGCTAAACACACCATTTTAATGCAGTTTGGGAGCATAGGCGGATTATGAAATTTCGGGCCCCTGGGCCCAGATGTATTAAGGGCCCCCCACTTATTGTTGTATATGTGGGAGGGGTGGTTTGGGGTTCCTCCCCCAGAAAATGTTTAATTTGTTTGATGTGATTTCCTGTATTCTGGTGCATTTTGGGGATGGCCAATACTAAATTCAATCAGATTCATAGCCTACATCCTGATTTGTTGATATTGAGGCAATGATTCCATGCAAAGGTTTGGGCTTCAGGGTCCCCTGACCCCTTGGCCCCTGGGCCTGGGCCCGGTAGGCCCGTGCAGTAATCCATCCCTGTTTGGGAGGGACAGAAGAAGCAGTGCCCCTTCTATGTGTGGCTCATGTGACATGTAGGCCTACATGATCTACCTGCTATCACTTCACTATTTGACACTATACCCTACCTGGAGACATATCTCATGTTATAAATCAAGAAATCATTTCAGAAATTATGTACTGTGCATATGGGTTAGCAGGCTACAATAAATTGCCTAACAGACAGCAGCCTAATTTCGAGGTATCACTAATATCTATTAAATAAATGTAAATGACACAGAATAGTGACAGAACTGTAAGCTCTAATTCAAAAACGTTTGAAGTCTACCCAAACATATGCAAAGGGAATATAAATAAATTGTGTTGCATCTAGCCAGCTTAATGTAAATTTAAAGATTATGATTAACCGTTTCTATGGTTTTTCTATTGATAGTTACAGAAAGCCACGTTGTTGTTTAAACTATTGTTGCTTCCAGCCCACGTTACCTCCAGTTTCACTTGCTGCAGGGACGTACACATTGCATGAGCGCTCATAAGCGTTCTATTTGAGTTCTACATGCTGGAAATCTTAGTTCTCAGATGTAGGCCTAGAACTCAAATGTGTCTTGACGCCGCCGTTAAGATCAAAATAAGATGTTCTAAATGGAACGCGATCGTATTTAAGATATTAGATAGATGTAGCACTACGACACACACTGACAGTGCCTTGGTGCGCCCCTGCTTTCACTTTGACTCCCTGCATTTCTACATTGTGACAAAAACTGTCAGTCAGATATTGAATTTTGGTTTACTAAATTAGCATAATGCGGTAACAATTATCATTTCAATTCAACCTGAAATCTGCTCACTGCAGACGTTATAATGCAGACCCAAGCAGCAGCGCAGCCTTGAAAGACGCACACTTTGAATTTAATCAGAGCGGCTCTGGTTCTTCACTGACTAACTTGATGTGATTGGCTGGATGACCGTTCAATCAAATCAACAGACCTATTTGTGTCTCTTTGTGTGTGCGTTATGGTAGATACGGTTCCAACTCTTTACGGGAGCGTTTATTTCCATATTTTACTTTCATTTTAATCTGTCAAAAAGTGTGGGGGATAGAATCGTTTTCCAGCAAAAGTGTGTACTTTATAACACCCACATCCCCCACGCTTGCTACGCGCCTGGCTGTGTGCTGATTGGCCAAACTCACTCAGAGTGTGGGGAGCCCCCGGCCCCCAGCACATAACACACACACACACCTCATGTGCACACTAACCTGTGGAACTATAATAGCTCACAGGTATTAGGCAACAGGAGCTGGAAGTCGTCCTGAAGAAGACTATGTCCTTACCTGTCCTCAGGTGAAACAGACAGGAAACAGTCACACTGAAGACAACTGTCTCCTGTCCGCAGGTGAGGCACAGCTCAAGACAGGAAACAAGGTCATGCTGAAGAAAACTCTGTCCTTACCTGTCCTCAACTGAAACGCAGTTCCTGCAGGAAACTGGTCACACAGAGGAAGAGTCTTTGGCCCAGACATTTACTATTCACCAGTTTATTGTCATCACATCATCGGACACCTCACGTGGTGCCTGGCATTGCCAGGTGACCTTGAGCCCCACCTGGAACACTGTCCTTGATGACGTGCGGACATTCTGACTCATGACTGGGTGAGCTGTTCCAGGGTTAAGGGTTATAAAGTGGCTAGTAACTCAGGTTTATGACCTTTATGAGTGTACCGGTATGTGTGTGGGACAAAAGGGTAATCCCCTCTAAACAAGTTATAAAATAAATAAGTGCTAAAGCCGACACAATGCACTTGAGTTAAATAAAATAAATTATTTAACTAATACTATACATATATACTGTAATCGCCAATGATTGGGAACTCCTGATGTACTTAATCAATAACTGTGTGTAGCAAAGGAAAAGAGCAAGCGACGCCACCCAGCCTCATCTTTGAGCTGCTCTGCAGGTGGGCTGTGCAAGTGTTGTGTACGAGCAGAGGGAGAATAAGGACCAGGTGCTCAAGCATGAGGTTTGTATTCAATTTTAATTTACAATTCACAATACCCCCATAAAACTCTTATAAAAAGCTAGGAGACCCTAGTCACAAGAAGAATGCTGCACAGCAACATCGACAACTCAGCAAAACGTCAATCAAATATTCATCCAACATTCACCTGGAAATTAGTGGAGCCGTTTTCTTCTCTTCTTCTCCCTTTGCTCTTAAAAATGTTTCAAAGTTTGTTTTTTTCTTCTCTGCTTTACAATCGAGCCAAGTAAAATTTCAGCTGAAGTCGTTCGTTCAGGAGTCCAAATGTCCGAATGTCTTCGTCCCCCAATCGTGTAGTGCAACATTCGGGCGGAGCGTCGTGGCGCAGGCCCCTGCCAGCTGTGGAGCCCAGCGGGCGCAGAGGTGGACCAGTGTGGGAGGTGGAGGTGGCGGCGGGGGTGGAGGTGGAGGTGGCGGCGGGGGTGGAGGCGGGGATGGGGGAACCTCGTGGAAACTGTGCAGACAAGGCCGTGTGGTGAGGCTGAGGGCAGCCTGAGGTCAAGATCACGTTCAGAAACAGCACAAGACAAAATATAAAAACACACCTGTGTGCGTGTGTGGGTGTGTGTGTGTGCGTGCATATGTGTGTGTGTGTGTGTGTGTGTGTTCCACCCAACCCTGTTCAGACAAATCCCATCCATTTCCCCTTCTCGCAATGACATCAAAGGAGTCTTTAAGACAACCCCAACCGTTTCATGGTGTGTGTGTGTGTCTGGCAAGGGGCTCTGATGGGTCATCACTGCTGAGCTGAAACGTCAGAAGTCATCAGAAGCCAAACAACCTGTGCTGTGACCTCATGACACACCAGAGCGCGCACACACACAAAAAACAGATACACACACACTCACAGACACTCACGATGAAGAGCAATAGAGGTCAATTCTCCATTCCTGGTTTAGGGAAGCAGATGAGGCCAACCTGACTGGACACAGAGAACATATGATGGACCGGACAGGACAGAACAGAGAGGAGAGGGCAGCCAACAGAAAGACAGGATGAAGAAAAGAAAAAAGAAGGAGAAGAGGAAGAGCATGCAGTGTGGTGCCCCTCGGTGTGAGGAGAGGAGAGTCTCGGTCATCACTGTCCCACCCCGCTGCTGCCGCCCTTGTTGTTGTTGTTGTTGTTGTTATTGTTGTTGTTGTTGTGTGGGGGGGCGCAGGGCTCGCCGGGGGTGGCGCTGGCGGCGCTGGGGGGCGCGTTGTCGGCCAGGTTGTGCGCGTGCTCCAGGAAGAGGTCTTTGAGCACGCTCAGTTCCTTGCTGAGCAGCTTGATCTTGGCCTCCAGGCGCTCGTTCTCCTCTTTGAGCTCGTTGACGCGCTGCTGTGTGTCGGCCGCCTTCTGCTTGCTGCGCATGCGGCTCTTCTTGACCGCCAGGTTGTTGCGCTCGCGCCGCTGCCGGTACTCGTCGCTCTCCTTGTCCGATGACGCACCCTTCTTCAGACGGCTAGGGGGGGCCGCCTTGCCCCCCCCTCCAGAGCTCACAGGGACCAGCTGGGGCACCTGAAACACACACACACACACACACACACACACAATTAGGGCTCCATCCACCTATTCCAACACATTCGCAACACAATAGCAGTGTGAGTAGAGTAATGCGTGTGTGTGTGTGTGTGCGTGTGTGCAGGTATGCCAGTCTGCAGAAAGTTATCGGAAAGTTACCTATTTTCACCCTTTTACGTGTATGTGTCACTTAATATTCATTTCTGTACAAATCAAGACTGCGGATTCCTACAAAAAAAAAAAAATCTCTGCACCAAAAATGACATTGTACAGTGACTCGAAGAGCTGTAAAGAGTGTTGTAAGGCTATGTGTACAAAACCGCTTGGAGCTCCAGTGAAATTTTGATTTTGTGACAAAAATGCTCGGTCTAACCATTGATGTGCTGAGTGAGTGGGTGGAAATAGGGCACCCACCAGCCCAGCATCAAACTCCGAGCACAGTATGAACCAAACCAGATTTTATTAAAATCTACAAACTTATGGCTGAAGAAAAATGCATGGTTCATCAATCAAATATTATTTTGAAGTATTAAAAAACATCTTGAGTATGCATTCCTATGTGTTTGCTGGTGAGACTTGTGTGTAGGCCTACCTGTTGCAGTCCCCCTCCAGTGGGGAGGGTGGCGCTGGCGAGAGTCTGGCTCTGGATGACACTGACGCCGTTTTGGTCCGTCATTGGCTTCTGCTGTGACGGCATGCTCATCTAAAAGGGGTCCGACCGACCGTGGCTCTCACGTGCGCTCTGGCTATCTGGCGCCCTCTGCTGGAGTCAGCGCTGCAGCGGTCACTGCGGACAGGTTCACGAGGTCAGCACTCCGCTCAGGACGTCCAGGTGTGTGTGTGGTTTGGGGGCTCCACTGCACTCCAGTTGCACAACACCTGCAAGGTGGGCAGGAGGCACAAACACACTACAGCAAATGGCAATGCTAACAGCATTACAAAACACACTACAGCAAATGGCAGTGCTAACAGCATTACAAAACACACTACAGCAAATGGCAATGCTAACAGCATTACAAAACACACTACAGCAAATAGCAATGCTAACAGCATTACAAAACACACTACAGCAAATAGCAATGCTAACAGCATTACAAAACACACTACAGCAAATAGCAATGCTAACAGCATTACAAAACACACTACAGCAAATGGCAGTGCTAACAGCATTACAAAACACACACAAACACCAATGGCACTAATAGCGTGTGAGTGTACCGTTAAACTACCAATATCGATAAGGGAGTTGAGTGTGTGAGTGTACCGTTAAACTACCAATATCGTTAAGGGCGTTGCGCGTGTGTGAGTATACCGTTAAACTACCAATATCGTTAAGGGCGTTGCGCGTGTGTGAGTATACCGTTAAACTACCAATATCGTTATGGCCATTGAGAGTGAAAGACTCCACCTGTCCACAGGGGGCAGGCCTAACTATCTCCTGAGCTACACCACATCTGTATTCTTACACACCTAATAACAATGGGACTCACACCTAACAAGAGCCAGGTTAATTAATACAGTCTACTGGGTATTCTTACAGTCCCAATTACTAACCTCGCGCCCCTCCACACGCGCACGCACACGCTCGCACACACACGCATGTATGGTCTAAAGCCAGTCCCTCAGGAGGATTCCCATGGCAACAGGAACAATAAAGTATGTGTGTGTGTGTGTATGTGTGTGTGAGAGATGGAGAAAAGACAGAAGCACAGGAAAAAAGATCAGTCTAACAGGAGGATGTGTAGAACATCAAAGGAAAGCAGGTACGCCTGTGGTGACAGACACACACACAAACAATATTGCTGACTACACAAAATCCTGGCAGTGGGATGGGTTACACACACACAGACACTCTCACTCGCGCACACACACACACACACACACCGGAGTCAGATGTGGAACGGGTCTAGATGTGTAACGGGAACCAGCACTAGAACACCACCAGCACCTGACATCTCTCTCTCTAGAATTGAATTATGCATGCCACTGACTAATGGGTTTTGTCGTTTGCACGCTTTCTTTGTGTAAGTGCAACTCACTGCCCTCCTTGGTATGGCTGACATAATAAAAGTATTGTTTATAACACGCATGGTTTTAGCGCCACGACATGAGACAACGTTAATTGTCTAATTAAAAACCTAACCAACTGAAAGCTGAGATGTAGCGGTCAACAACTGGGATATTATTACAATATTCGTATAAGGCGTTTTAAATATGTAGCTATAATACCGCCCATCATGGGCTAGCCCGGAGTTGCCAGAGGTTGCATCATCGCAGCCCGCTCCCCCGCCCGCCCCTGCCTTTGTGCCTTGGAGAAGGGAAACTCCGGAGTCAGTCGCAGCTTCCCAGCAAACCATCGCTTCCCAAACACACAGAGCGTTAGAAAGCCACTCACTTCCATTGTGACCAATCTGAAATGATTACATGTCGCGCGGGTTATTTTATGGAACCATTAGCAGACAAAGATACTGTTTATGATAGGCTACTACAGCGCTTACCACCTACAGACGGGGAATACCGCTAGCTAACGTTAGCTGATACGACACCATGCTAACATAAACAGCCACTCCAACTAACTGTTAGAGGTTGCCAGTAGTCTTCTCCGCCATTCGACATCACCCAGTACACCCATCCCATTGATATTACACAAATGTCAATACTGTGACTATTCACAGTTATTTGGTGCGTGGGCCGTCTCGCTTTGACAGACACAGTTCTGTCGCTTTGAGGCTGCTGGGGTTGCGTGATTGCAAAACACCTAGCTAGTGAGCTAATCTGTTAGCAAGATAATGGGAGAGCACAGTCCACGTCAACTAGTCCCATCCATCTCACTGTTTCACACAATGGAACTTGATTCAACCGATATTGGTTTTGTCAATCTCCTCCAGGTTTTAACATAACATTTTTAGACATGACGAGATGACATACTTTTATGGAAGAATTAGTTGACACGGTAATGAAAAAACGACAACAGTAAAACCGCATAAAGTTCACCCGTCTTTAGCTCGGTGTTGCTAGCTGACTTTTACACTTTTCTGACAGGCAACGTTACATTCGGTGAAAACGGTCAGAAACTCTACAACTCAACACAAATTACCTTCAGAATGTTAAGGTCTTCTCAATCGTCCATCGAGTGGCCGAGGTACACCAAAATCCAGAGCTGTTGTCAATAGAAGTAGCTAGTTCACTGAAGTCTGTTATTGTTTAGCTAGTTCATTGGGAGCCGCTTGAGAAGTATTGCGAAATCGTTTTTCCTTGTAGGGACATCTGACAACTCAGCCAATGAGAGGGCCCACTGTGAAGACATGATGCAATACACAGGCTGATTGACATGACGTCTAACCAATTGCAAAGCAACCTTTTAGTTTCAAGTGTTTATGTAAGAAAATCTTCAGTCATTGGGACAATCATAGCAACAGCGACTTTTTCATACAGTAGATACAAAGAAACGACGTTCTTTAATAACAACACTTTACCCCCGAGTGTAACAACAAAGCTCAAGATGCAGAATTGAAACACGTTCTTTAATAACAACACTTTACCCCGAGTGTAACAACAAAGCGCAAGATGCAGAATTGAAACACGTTCTGTCAGATTCTGCTTCAACATTTCTCAGCTGAAAAATGTAAAATGGCTTCAAGTTAATGATTATGAATCATAGGCCTACATGGCTGGAATGAGATAATGCCAAAATCATATTTAAATCTTACTATAACATATCAAGTTTCCTTCACGGTTGGTTATTAGGTGTAATTAGTTATTATGTATTATTTATGCATTAAAGCATGTACTTAGATGACGCTTTAAGCGACATATCAAATTGCAGAGGCCAATGTCCCTGGAGTAGCCTAGGCTACTGGGGGTCGTGCTTTGCTCAAAGGCACGACAGTGGTGGCCGGGAGTCGAACCCACTTTTACAAATAGGCCTATGCATGTAAGCTGTAAAAACACTACCACCGCCCGTACACATAACTTAGCCTACAATAGTATATATGGGAAAAAACAAGTTTGGCCCATAGAAATATATTTAACATATATACCAGGAAGAAAACAGAAAACATACACATACATTCTAGTCGCGTTTTTTCTTCTTCTGTCTTTTACACTTACTTATTTGGACATGGAAGTCTAAAAACCCATTAAAGTAGCTATTCAATATAGGGAATACGGAGAAATAGATAGGAGCACATTAAAAACATCTAAGACTGGCGTGTAAATGATGGTGATGAATCTAGCTGACATTGGACTAATATATGTTTGTGGAACATGAAAGGTATGGATGTTATTCTATTGCTGTAAGTCGCTCGGATGAAAGCGACCTGCCAAATTGATACATGTTAATGTAAGTGAGATAGGGGCCTACACGCCTGTACGACTGGATAAGTTTAGCTGCAGGTATACACAAAATGCACAGTGTTATGGAAGCAAAGTATATCTTTCTCGAAATTTGTGATGATTCCAGAAACCTCTCACTCAGTGACACAACCCCCCACCTGACAGCAGAGGGCTCGGGAGTGTTCTCTCCTGCGCGCCCTCTGTTCCTCGAGTCGTGCATGACAAGGAAGTCCTTATCCAAGCTCGAGAGAGTTATCGCAAGCAGCTCCGCTACAAGAGCGCCCGAATCACGACTACATACGGGGTCACAGGTGCAGACAGACTACGCTGACATCTCACGTAGACTCGTTTCCAGAGAATATGAAACATTCTCAACATGTTGTCCAAAATATCGAAATAATCGCTCCGCTTGGAATTGTGCCTATTGTGGCTATCTCTTGACGCAGGTCATTGACAAATAAATATGCGCATATTCGACCACACCAAGATTACACGTGTCCAATTTCTGAATTCCACAGAGGGACTTCAGCGTCAGCTGATCCGTCCTCGCCAAAACTACCAGCAGCAGCATTTGTCTATTCCATTCTTCTGTACAAACTCGTCTGATTAATTCTAACCATCTCTCTAATTCAGTGTCTGGAAAAGGCACGCGTGAAACAGACGCACGCTCATTGCGCTCTTCCCTTCTCTATTAATATATAATTATATTAATTAATATTAATATATAATTATTCTTGATAATGAATAATTACAGACTTACTTGACAGTGCTTGCGCGTTTAATTTGTCCTAGGCCAATGCGCAAAGCTCTAAATAACATTTCAGACCGAGTCCATTACCAGCGCTAAAGTTGATCGGGGTTGAATGGTTAATCTGGCCATGCAAGTGATGAAAGCTTGTTTCTCTAAAATATAAACCTGGCGAATGTTTGCCTGTACGCCTTGTCTTTTCTTCAAATAGGCTATATCGTTCAGATATGTCCAGACACAGAACATCCAGACACAGATTTCTGTATGTAGGCTATTAATAAAACATCTCTGTCTTCATGTATCTTTTGCTTGACTTAAATATTGGCAAATTGAAAGTGGTTCAGGCTCTCATCACATCAATTAACTAACTAACTTTATTAAAGTGTTCTAAGAAGCACCATTGGAATGATTATTAGATGTAACCAATACTTTATGTAGTTGAGCTTTATGCTCCAAATGATCGAGACACTCATTGTGATATTTAACAATGTGAACGAATCTAGTCTTGTAAGATCTGAACATTTCCTATTCAGTTCAGAGTGTGTTTGATATCTACAGTATGACATGCGTGAATGCGAATGTTGCGTCGACTTGGCGTGCGCTAGGACCTGGGTGCGCAGCCACACTGACTGTATAAGTAAGCGCGCTAATCAGCAGGCTGTCAGTGTCAGAGCAGGGACCTCCAAGGTACACAAGGTGCACGAGTGGACGCGAAACCTCTCACGGTACCACAGGCAGCGAAACCCCGTGCACCCTCATTCAGGCTCCCAGTAACAGATCGCGTACTGCGCGCCGACCTGCCTCACCACAAAACTTCTCCGGGTCTCATCCGCACCCAACGGTTCCTCTAGCCAGCGCGGCTGACTCCGGTACTGCTACAAACTGGATTCCCGGAGCTCATCACCATGTCTGGCGGGTTTTAGATACTCCATGGAGCAGCCCAACCTCTACGAGGTCGCTCCACGACCCCTCCTGCCTAACCTTGGACACAACCAGCAAGGCGCCTTCTGCTACAAAGACCCTGCGTCCGGCGGAGACCTCGGTGACATCTACGAGAACGAGAACTCCATCGACATCACAGCCTACATCGACCCAGCAGCTTTTAACGACGAGTTCCTCGCCGATTTATTTCACAACAGCTCCAAACAAGAGAAGCTCAAGCTGGCGAGCGGGGACTACGACTACCCGCACGGGCACGGTGCCCAGGGCGCACCGGGACAACAGACACAAGTGTACGGCTGCATGACGTACATGGACTCCAAGCTGGAACCCATCTACGACAACCCACCTGCACGCATGAGACCCTTGGCGATTAAACAAGAGCCACATGAAGAAGAAGACCTCGGCCACGCGATGCCACCCACCTACCACCACGCGCAGATGCACCCGCACTCGCAACATCTGCCTCACCTCCAATACCAAATCGCGCACTGCGCGCAGACGACCATGCACCTTCAGCCGGGTCACCCGACTCCTCCCCCGACCCCGGTTCCGAGTCCGCACCATCAGCAGAGCGGGCTGCCTGGCGGAGGGATGAAGATGATGGGCGCGAGTGACCGGGGGAAGTCCAAGAAAAACGTCGACAAGAACAGCGCTGAGTACCGGCTGCGGCGGGAGCGGAACAACGTCGCTGTGAGGAAGAGCCGGGACAAGGCGAAAATGCGCAACGTGGAGACGCAACAAAAGGTGATAGAGTTGTCGTCGGACAACGATAGACTACGGAAACGGGTGGAACACCTCACCCGGGAACTGGAGACTTTACGAGGAATCTTCAGACAACTGCCCGACGGATCGTTCGTCAAGTCTATGGGGAACTGTGTCTAGGGATGGACTTTGGACTTTGCTGGACTAATAGTGGTCGGACGGTGGGTGACGAACGGCTGGATCTACTCACCGTGGCAGACCTTTAAACCTTAAACTGTTTAAAAAGCAGGCAGCTGTTGGTTTATCTGTGTGCCTTTTGTAAGAAAAAAACAATAAGCTCATCATCTCCACAATTTTAAACAGTGGACTAATTCTTACGATGCGTCCTATGTCAGATTGTGCGCTAGCTACGCTGACCTGTAAGAGCAGCTAAAATAGGACATCATTTTACAGTGCAAGTCCTATCTCATGTTTCAAATAGATGCCTTCTTGTTAAACTGTACCTTTGTTGCTGGAGCTGTATAATTGTTATGTGCACAAGGCTTTGCCTTTACTGTGTAATAGAGAAGGTGGTATAGTTTTCATAAGTCAGAGATGCCTTTTTTTTTCAGAAACGAAAACAGACTATTTGGGGACGAGTTCATAAAACCACGTCACTAAAGTCACTGAAAAGCAGCAGGTCTTTACTGTTGTATACCTTTCGCACCAGCAGTTTGTATGCACTAAATGTCGTACAGAACGACCACATCAAGCAACCATACAAGTTCGGGTACTGATCTGGAGGCGACTGCTCGCACTCCCCAGCCCGGGTTTATACGCTGAAAAATAATATTGTATTAAAATGTGAAAGAGTTAGAGTGATAGCTTACTGTCTTGTCGGGTTGATTTGTAACAAATGTTGAAAATGCCTCTGATTTCGCAGAGAAATGTGGTGTGTGTCTTAGTCGATCAGATCTGTATTTTTGTAAGAAAATGACACGAGTGCCTTGACTATGCTCTCACTCTACACTCATCGTCTCAACTGGGTGGTTTTTGTCATTCGAAACATTCACAGCCTAAACGAAGCACTTTTCCTACCCATGCCATATTTGTGAATACAATATAACAAATGTTTCAGTTACTTTTTAATTGTTAAATGAAACTTATATTTTAACAAATATAATAAAAGAGCTATTCCCCTTATCCATCTGACATCATGTTTTATTTAAAAGTTTATTGCTGTTCTTCATCGCTATTATTACTATAAAACATTTTTTAAAAATTCAGTCATGCATGCCATAGTCTGAAAATGCATCAGAAGATTTGCTTGCAAGCTTGTTATAGGCTATGTACGAGTGCAGTCTTCGGTCTTCTGTGCAAAGGATGTTGGCCGCTAGGGGGCACTGGTTAGACAGACAGTTTGAGCAGGATTATACGATTAACACGATTTGCCATGATTTTAATGTTTGTCCACAAAACCACCACAAACATTTTTATTACTGTTTTAACAAATTAACTAAATGAAAAAACAAAACAAGTTCCAGTCCTCAGTGCATGAGCAGTGCCTGTTATACTTGGTCGTTGGGAGCAGGCAAGTGTGCAGCCAACCTGCCTCGTCATGCCGTCAGCCTGCTCTGTGCAGAACACTACCATAGACCCCTAGTGTGTGTGTGTGTGTGTATCAGTCCTCCTCTGTGCAGAACTCTACCATCAACCCCTAGTGTGTGTGTGTGTGTATCAGTCCTGCTCTGTGCAGAACACTACCATAGACCCCTAGTGTGTGTGTGTATCAGTCCTGCAGAGGCCCCGATCTCCCAGTTCCTCTGTCAGTGTATGCAGAGCTGATGCAGAGAAACAACTCTCTCTCACACACACACACACACACACTCACTCTCTCTCTCTCTCTCTCTCTCTCTCTCTCTCTCTCTCTCTCTCACACACACAAACACTGCACACACACACCATATTGCAGAGACAGGAAGCGAGGAATGCCCCCCT
>NC_055976.1:20298285-20300785 GCF_018492685.1 Alosa sapidissima | reverse complement strand
TTAGGGTTGTTTTGGATGGCCTCCTTCTGCTCCTTTATGTATGGGAGTGTGTGTGTCTGTCTGCGTGTGTGTGTCTGTCTGCGTGTGTGTGTCTGTCTGTTTGTGTGTGTGTGTGTGTGTGTGTGTGTGTGTGTGTGCGTGTATGTGTGTGTTTTGTTATGGTTGTTTTGGATGGTCTTAAGATGGTTTATGTGTGTGTGTGTGTGCGTGTGAGAGAGAAAGAGAGAGAGAGAGTGAGTGTGTGTGTGTGTGTGTGTGTGTGTGTGTCTAATTAAACTAAAGGAAGTGGAAGGGAAGAAAGAGCAACAATCTCTCCTTCTGTTTACGTCTCCTCTTGACTTGAAGTATTTCAGCTCTCCGACGCTCCACACCACAGACTCTTGATGGGTCCTGTCCTCTGTCTCCCTCTCTCTTCCTCTCGTTCTTTCTCTCTCTCTTTCCCTTTCCAACTCTCTCTTCCTCTCTCTCTCTGTCTCCCTTCCTTCCTCTTCCTCTCTATCTCTTTTTCTGTCTTTCCCTTCCACTCTCTCTCTGTCTCTCTCCCTCCCTTCCTCTCTCTCTTTCTCTTTCCCTCTCTGTCCCTCTCTCTCTGTCTGACCCGTGTGAGTGTCCTTCGCAGGAACACATAAATACCGACAGCACAAACACACGCAGACAAACCCAAACAGACTGGCCAGCGCAGCGGCCTCTGCGCTCTGTCACGGAGGGTCACTACGGGCGGACACCCTCCACGGTCACACCAAGGTCACCGCTGGAGGGTCACAGTCAGTCGGAGAGTCGGCCTGTCCACCGCCTGACTGCATGCATGCCACGCTTATCTCCCAGCAGGCCGTTCACCTCAAACTGCTGAGTCAGCAGTTGTCCTCTGAGGACGGAGATGACCAGGCGGTCTGAGAGGGAACACGTGTAGAGGCCACGCTGCCCATGAGAGAAGACCAGAGACTAGAGGTTTGGTTTCACAACAATATGACAATGTGATGAACTTGCAGAGGATATTTTGCAGAGCCAGTAAACTGATTGACAGCTCTACCCCGTAGAAGTGAATTACAATCTGTGATGCTAGGCTAACATCAGGCGCATGGATGGTGACGTCAGAGAACTGATATTATTGGCTCAGACTGATACTCATAACCAAACCTAAAGCTAATTAGCTGTTACACTTTTGCCAATGGGCAAAAAAAAAGTCAGTAGTGTGGTTAAGGGAAGCTTTTTTCAACTAAGAACAATAGCTAAATGAAAGGCCTGGCTCTCATATACTGACTTAGAAATTATAATCCATGCTTTTGTTACATCTAGGCTGGACTATTGTAACTCTGTATTTACAGTAGGTCTGAACCAATCTACCCTTGCTAGACTTCAATTAGTCCAAAATGCTGTAGCTAGGCTTCTTACTGGAACTAAGAAACATAAGCACAAAAGTCCTGTGCTGGCCTACTGTCCTTCTAGGCCACTGAGGTCTTCCTCACAACATCTTCTCTCAGTCCCAAATGCAACCCTAAAAACTAAAGGAACTCTGGAATAATCTCCCTATAGAAAATAAGTCCTGTCCCACCATCAGTACTTTTAAATCAAAATTAAAGACCCATCTATTTTCTTTGACCTATAATGTCCATTGATTTCTCCCCTTGTGTGTTTATTTATCTTATTTTTTCTACTTCTTTTCACCATTATATTAACTGGCATCTTTAACTTTACTGTACATCTTTCTCTAGGCCTATAGTAGTTTCAGCAGCCATACGTTCTCTTATCTACATTCCTAATCTGTTTATTATTATTATTATTATTATTATTATCATTATTATTATTATTATTATTATTATTATTATTATTATTATAATTTTGTATTTTTCATTGTTGTAATTTTTCATTTTATATTTTTGTTTTTATTACTGTATTATTTTTATTTCTGTGAGCACCTTGAGTAAATTACATTGCGTTTAAGTGTGCTATATAAATAAATGTGACTTGACTTGACTTGACAAACTGCTAAGATCCCACTCTCTCCTATTTATGATTTCTGATCATATCCATGACAACATGGAATCATATGAATGAGAACATGGAATCATACTATGACAACACAAATTTCAAAATATAGAATCACATCCATGACAACATGGAATCATTTTCATGAGGACATGGAATCATAGCACACTTAAAGGAGAGATTTGTAGGATTGTTACTGAACGTTCTGTAGGCCAAAATCAAAACACTGGTGAACGTTCTCAAGACTACCAGACGCGAGCCTCTTCTGGGTTGCCAGATGTAATATTAGCTAACCGTAGTTGACCTGCAGCTTAACGTTTCTCCAACCATGACCCAGCTACACATTACGGAAACAGTGAAAACAAAAAATACCTCTCTAACCAACGTAACATATTTAGCTGAAGTTAGCAATACAGATGAAGTTTAGCCTAGGCTACCTGTTGTGGAGAAATATGGCCAGCTCTGCGTCAGACTTGATATTCTTCGTTTGACGAAGACGTCGCCATCTCAGGAA
>NC_055976.1:20245221-20252721 GCF_018492685.1 Alosa sapidissima | reverse complement strand
TTTGTGCCTAACATGGCAACTCTTTTACTCAACTGGCTAAAGAGCCCTCCTGCCACATTTATAAGATGGCTTCCACTCCACTGACACGTATATAAGATGGCTAAAGAGCCCTCCTGACACATACTGTATATAAGATGGCTTCCACTTCACTGACACATATATAAGATGGCTAAAGAGCCCTCCTGACACATATATAAGATGGCTTCCACTCCACTGACACATATATAAGATGGCTTCCACTTCACTGACACATATATAAGATGGCTAAAGAGCCCTCCTGACACATACTGTATATAAGATGGCTTCCACTTCACTGACACATATATAAGATGGCTAAAGAGCCCTCCTGACCCATACTGTATATAAGATGGCTTCCACTCCACTGATACATATATAAGATGGCTAAATGCTCTCTCTCCCATTTGCTTCCTGTCACTCTCCACTGTCCTATCATTAAAGGCATAAAAAGACCAAAAAAAATATATACTTAAAAAAAAAAAGATATGACTAACTCAAGCAGAGTTGCATCACCGTGTTCCAGTCTATATACAGCTACACATGAACTACAGGCCCCATACCAGTGGGAACTAAAAGGCTTCATATGACTAGAGTCATCAGTAAACTGGTCACTAGTGTTAGTGTGGACTCTGGGTTCCCAGGAGAATGTGGAGATATTTCACTTTATTACGGATCTTTCATCATCCAATTTCCTCTTTACAAGCGTTCCGCTCCCCTGCCTTATGGCCATCTCCACTAGCTCCTGCTGTGTGTGTGTGTGTTTGTGTGTGTATTTTAGTTAGTGTGTGTGCATGCATTTTAGTTAGTGTGTGTGTGTCTGTTTTAAAAATACTCCACTGGAGTATTATTGGATATTTGTGCCCATGTGTGTGTTTGTGTCTGTTTACATGGTGCCCATGTGTGTGTTTGTGTCTGTTTCTGCATGATTATGGGCCTAATGGTGCACCCGGCCCAAAGTGGCTCATTCTCATCCTACACCCAATAAAGTGAGCAATTTTTCATCATGCAGTCCACTTTTATTAAGCCTTGCGCCCAGGGGTGGGGCAATTAATGACACAAGGTGTGGCCTGGCGCATGATCAAAAAATCTCTATCTTACACCATCTAATAATCATCTACATCACTGACCAACAAAAAGAGGCAAAAAGCGAAAGGCTCATATGAAGCACAGCTGAAGATGCACTGTCACAAGATGTAAGCAGCAACTCCTCTGCAGGATAAATAGCCTTAGGATTTTTATTCAGTCATTCGAACATTATTGGGTTAAGTGTTGCTTTTTTCCGGCTATGTTTTTCGATGGTAACCCATTGTCAGTCAATAGTGAAAGTTGACTATGAGACCACGGTGATGGTAGTTTCACTTTGCCTATCAGTTCAAATAATAGGTGAGTGCAGATGCATGCAGGCTATACTCTGCTAGTCACAAACAGGTTTTAGTAAAGCAAGGTTTAGTGGAATCCCTGTTCCATATGGTATTGTGTGCAAGCAGATTCCTTCAGATGAGCTGCTGACTATCAAAATACCGATGCAGTTGCGCCGTTTGAAGTTGCACTGCTTGCTGTTAAAGGGAATGACAGATGTAAACTTTACGCCTCTGACCATCCGTTTCTGATTGCCAAAATAGGGCCCTATGTGTTCTTATGTGTGTGTGTATGTGTGTGTGTGTGTGCGTGTGTGTGTGTGTTTGTGTGAGTGTCCAAATGTGTGTGTGTGTGTGCATGTTTATGTGTGTATGTATGGTGTGTTTGTATGAATATATTTTGTGTGTGTGTGTGTGTGTGTGTGTTTTAGTGGAGCGAGACATTCCTGCTCAGGTACTGTGTGTGTGTGTGTGTGTGTGTGTGTGTGTTCATGTGTCTCATGTGTGTTTTCGTGCAAATGCGATTGTATGTTTCAGTGTGCGTGTGTGTGTGTGTGTGTGTATGTGTGTGTGTGTGAATGTGATGAATCCGGTGACAGGAAGTTCTCTGTGTGATGCTCACATTATCAGAGCGACCCAGATGCCATCTCCACTGTGTGTGTGTGTGTGTGTTTGGGTGTGTGTGTGTGTGTGATGATAGCGTGTGTGTGTATGTGTGTGTAAGGGTCTGTGGTCGGAGTCCTTGTCCCTCTGTGTCACCTCCTCCACTCCTCCCCTTCCCAGCACTGCCCCCCCCCACTCCAGTGAGGGTTCTGGTAAGTTTCTCCTTTACACTTCCGCTGACATCTCCAGATGGCTGTCCGTCAGCCTGCACCGGGCTAGGACTGACACGCCAGTGTGTGTGTGTGTGTGTGTTTGTGTGTGTGTGTGTGTGTGTCAGAGAAGGGTATAACGGACAACACGTTTCTTTTCGCAATCCTGTCCATCCCTGCACTCCACCTCACCAATGCGTCACCCTGGAGGGTCCCTGGTCAGTGTGAGAAAGATAGACTTCATGTGCACACACACACACACACACACACACACACACACACACACAAAGGAAGATGCACTCACGCTATCACTCTCAAAAAGGGAAAGAGGGTCTCAAAAGAGGAACCCCTCACCCTCACCCCCCCCCCCCCCCCCACACACACGGTTTGGCCTGGATTTGGGCCACCTCATGTCTACACACACACACACACACACACACACACACACACACACACACACACTCACACGGTTTGGCCTGGATTTGGGCCACCTCATGTCTACACACACACACATACACACACACACACACACACACACACACACACACACACACGTGCATACAAACATCTTCACTCTAGGAATGTTGCGACACTTGCAATGTTTGCTAAAGGCTGATGTCCACTTGCTGGCCTCAGGACAGAAGGTTCTGAGCCAACTGACTGACGGGAACACGAGAGGAAGTTTTCTACCTAATGAACAGGAAGTACCTCAGTGTATGTGTGTGTGTGTGTGTGTGTGTGTGTGTGTGTGTGTGTGTGTGTGTGTGTGTGTGTGTGTGTGCATGTCATGGATGTGCTAGTGTCCACTATAGTGTCCTCTCTGAGCATTCTTAAATATAAACATAAACATTATTAGATCAATATGACTATTCTTAGATCAATATGAATATTCTTAGATCAATATGAAGATCAATATGAACATTCTTAGATCAATATGAAGATTCAGAGCCTTATAGATAGATCTATCTACTGTATATGGTGAATGGTATATGGCTCTGTGAAGATCAATATAAATATTCTTAGATCAATATGAATATTCTTAGATCAATATGAACATTCTTAGACTGGGTCCACTCTAAAACAGCTCCATTTAAAAATAAGTTTAAAAAAGTTCTCGGTAAACTCTCTGTAAAAACAAAAAAAAAGAAGTGTTTGTTATTGGTGGTGTCTGACATTAAATTTTGTCAGTGCCATGGCAACCACATACCCTTGTTTGCCAAAACTCTCTATACCCTGTCCACAACACGTCCTGGAGTTCTCAAATGTACTGTATGCACCCTAGAACATTTGTCAAGTATGGTATGATATGCTGTTTTAGTGTGGACAGAAGGGCTAAACACAGGCATGATGATGACGTTTGGACAGGGACATATGATGATGACGTTTGGACAGGGACATATGATGATGACGTTTGGACAGGGATATATGATGATGACGTTTGGACAGGGACATATGATGATGACGTTTGGACAGGGATATATGATGATGACGTTTGGACAGGGACATATGATGACTACCAATGTTCTTAAATGAATAAGAGAAGCGTGCTTAAAGTCGACACAAAATGAACGCGCCCTCTCAACGTACCTGCTCTGAACTGATTGGCCCCTGAAGCTGCCAATCAGTCTGTTAGCCTATAGGCCCTCCCTCCCATGGCGGTACCCAGCATTGAGGTCACGAGGTCCGGACCTCAGTTTTTTACACATCAAATCAAGGTATGCAATAATTACCTAAACATAACTCTATTTGAAACATGCAAACATATTGTACCACACTAAGATAGTTCATTAGCCTACATAGAGAGAATCAAACAGGGCTCCAGACTGCGACCAAATGATTGCATTTGCACTTTTTTGGGACATTGCAAGTGATTTTTACAACTAGGCTGTGTGACCTGAAAATTGTTGTTTTTTTATTTCATTTTGAAAAACGATGAGGGAGCCAGTGTAGGCCAATGTATCCAGGAGTGATTAATCCAGCACTTCTCACCCGGAATGCCTTTAAGTTTACTAACGCTTTACCTGCCGCTGGCTTTCATGTGCCACTACTGCAATGCTTATTCCAGTCTGGCAACGCAGACGGCAAGATCAAGCGCTTTCAGGTACGCACATCTGAACTGCACATCTTTCAGGTACGCACATCTAAACTGCACATCTTTCAGGTACGCACATCTAAACTGCACATCTTTCAGGTACGCACATCTGAACTGCACATCTTTCAGGTACGCACATCTAAACTGCGCGCATTCTCCCATCTTTCAGGTACGCACATCTAAACTGCGCGCATTCTCCCATCTTTCAGGTACGCACATCTGAACTGCGCGTATTCTCCCATCCGTGCTTCTGTCATACTTACAACCGGACCCGCGTCACACAGAGCAGGTTGTTTGCGGCATGCCCCTTTTGAGGGGAAAACATTCCCTCAGAACAAGCCAGAGTGAACCGGTAGACATGTACCAACCACACAGCTAAGAACCCCTCCCTGAGTTTCTTTTGCCTGCCATGTCCTCAAAAAAAATCCTGACAGAAGAAAATTATGGCTACAAGCTATAAGAAGAGAAAACCGTATGACACTTCTGGTCACTGAGTGGGGTTGTTGCACCACTTCGTACTCGGGAGACTGAAGGGACATGTTTTTTATAGTAATTGAATTAAGCTTTTGTAGGTATCTTTCACGGTCAACGACCGGCAAAGTGGTTATGTATTGAGTGGTCATATTGATTTGTGGTATTTTTTGTTATTATTTACTCCTGCGATTTCTGTACGAATTACGTTTATTGACCCTAATTTGCGTTGGAGTTAATGAGAGGGGTTGTTTGTTTTCCCCCCGAAAGGGGCGGGAACGTTTGTCACGAGTCAAGTTCCCGGATGTGCCGGTCTAACGTATACCCACAGTGCGCAAGTTCAGGTTCAAGGCGGGCTTATAAAAGAGGTGTGAACCATTGAAAACGGAGGCAGGCTCAGCCGTGAACTCATTGATTTCGGTTGTGGGGAAATCATGGAGCATGGACTTTTCCTCAGCCTTGTGAATGTCATTGAAATCCATGAAAAACTTCAACCACACTTTAAATATGAATAGGGCTGTACTCTATACGCCTATAATGAAACCAAGACCACTGCGTCTATGACTGAATAGGCTACATGTTTGGAGATACACATGAATCAAATCACTGAGGAAAGGTCTTGTTCTACCGAGGATGTCGCTGCCGTGCGGACATGCCAGCGTACCATTAATGACCTTGGGGCGAATTCTCCCATTCGCTCGTAAATCGAGCGTAAGCCCTTTGCTTCAGTTACGCACTTTTTAGTTACACATATTCTTCCATCCTCGCTTCTGTCACACCCACAATGCGCAAGTTCAAAATCAAGGTGGCCTTATGAAAGAGGCGTGATTTATTTAAAATAGAACCAGACTGATCCACCAACTCGTTAATTTAGGTTGGACGTGGAACATGGACTTTCTCATTGACCTTCTGAATGCCATTTAAATCCAGAAAGAACACAAACCAGTCTTGACTTCACAAATTTTCACTTTTGTTTTGAGGTTTGTTTATAAACAGTGCTTGAGGTACTGTAGGTAGATTCATAATTTAAAAACTCAGTGTTGAGAAAGAACATTTCAATGGCAGAAGAGATACAGCAGAGAGATACAGTAGAGTGACAATACCTACATTACAAACTAATCAAGAGACAGGAGAATATAAACTATGCTGCTCGACAGTAGTGCAGACGTCTGTGCAAATGTGTGGATGACTTCGGTCAAGTTGGAAAGAAATGGACAGATTCAAACAAAGTAGACTATGGGATTATGACTTCATGTTAAAACTGAAGATGCACAGTTGGTAAGCTCACCAAATTCAACTAAGGGGTAATTTTTCAAAATTTTCCTCCAGGGGGGCATGCCACCGGACACCCCTGGCACGCCGGGATCCCAACATGTATAGAGCCAACCCTACATAGTGAAATAAATAGAGCCAACCCTTCTTATGACGCCATAGAGCCAACCCAGTCTTATGACGTCATTTTCTATATTTTTGATATGTTGCTGAGTAGATCATAAACAGCAAAGAAAAGTGATTGATAATGACTGACTGACTATTATTGTGTTACATGCTTCAAATGTAAAGCACTTTGAGCTGCATTCTGTGTATGAAAGGTGCTATACAAATAAAGCTTATTATTATTATTATTATTATTATTATTACAAACCCTACATAGTGAAATGTATAGAGCCAACCCCACATATTACTATAATAAACCAGTCTCACGCGCCGTTGAACTCGCTTTATTGCAAGCGTTCTGGAGCAGGGACACAGACCACAACCACAGTACACGCTAGGGAAGTCAAGAATACACACAAACACGGTTGGACGCAGCCACACCAACACGAAGGGTCACACACGAGGTAGAACTAACAGGGTAATCACGAAACACACACGACATAAACACACACAAAACAACCCCAAGGTCCTTCCGGAATCCCCCAGCATGCATCAGTAGCGGAGCCGTAGCATCTAGTCCGTGGCACCGACGTTACAGTACCCTACATAGTGAAATTTATAGAGCCAACACCACATAGTGAAATGTATAGAGTCAACCCTACATAGTACCCTACATAGTGAAATGAATAGAGCCAACCCTACATAGTACCCTACATAGTGAAATGTATAGAGCCAACCCTACATAGTGAAATGAATAGAGCCAACCCTACATAGTACCCTACATAGTGAAATGAATAGAGCCAACCCTACATAGTACCCTACATAGTGAAATGAATAGAGCCAACCCTACATAGTGAAATGTATAGAGCCAACCCTACATAGTACCCTACATAGTGAAATGTATAGAGCCAACCCTACATAGTGAAATGAATAGAGCCAACCCTACATAGTACCCTACATAGTGAAATGTATAGAGCCAACCCTACATAGTGAAATTAATAGAGCCAACCCTACATAGTACCCTACATAGTGAAATGAATAGAGCCAACCCTACATAGTGAAATGTATAGAGCCAACCCTACATAGTACCCTACATAGTGAAATAAATAGAGCCAACCCTACATAGTGAAATCAGATGTTGGACTTTGGTGTTTCCAAAACCCTGTGTAGGGCCCTGCTCACTCCCTCAGCAGTCATGTCCACACAGGTGGCAGATATGTTGGCAGAGGAGGCCATAGACACACACACGCATGCACAAACACACACACACACACACAGGTCCAGTGGCTGGCACAGGAGGCCATACACACACACAGATACACACACACATACATACCCACAGACACACACACAACCACACACACACAGGTCC
>NC_055976.1:20217721-20242721 GCF_018492685.1 Alosa sapidissima | reverse complement strand
CCCTAGTGTACGTGCAGTAAATAGTTCAAGTATTTTTTAGTGTATTCTTTATTCTTTTAGAATATTCTTTTTAAGTGTAAAGAATATTCAATAAATTACATATGGCTATTTTCATAACAGTAAGATCATTTCGGTGTTTGCTATCTATTTGAGTTTTCTTTCTTTTAGTTTGGACAAGACATTTTAGTTTGGACAAGAAAAGACCAAATATGTAAGGTTATCAGACATGTTTTAAGATGGCTGGCCTATATCCAGTGGCCTTTATTACATACTTACTTATTTTGTGTGCATTGATAGCTTACTCTTAAAAGCTGACAACAAATGTAGGCTATCTTCTATCATTATAGCCTACTCAGATTGTACTGGATTACATATTCATATGCACTGCTAGTAATAGCAGCCTTTGACACTTTTAGCACAGACCAGCCCAGGAGCCTTTTAGAGGCCATGTTAAGATTATCTATGTTGGACCAAACCATAAATAAACTGGTTTGAGAACAGTGTTCACATTTGCCTACATGTTAAACTGCCCTGTAGGGATATGCCTACTCTAAATGAGGCTATTTAAAAAGTTTATTTTTTATTTTATTTTTTAACACAGCAGCAGCATCATGTCAATCATCGTAGCTTTAGTTTCTGAACGCCCATGCTGCCAGTTTAAGAGCACCTGTTGTCTAAAGTTATTCATTAGCCTTCAGGATAGGCCTACTAGAATGATGTCTGCCTAATTGCTTCACCTTTTGGTCATCTTAATGGTTCAAACTGGTTCAAAATGGTTCACATATTCTCTACTAAATAGACTCGTTTTATCCTAGGCTACATGTCAATTTTTTCACATGCAAAAATGCAACCTAAGTGGTTTAGTCGACTATCACTCATGTTTAACAACATTGGAAGAAGCTTCTACTAGGCTACATAGCTGCACTAATAGAGGCTTGACAGCATTTTTTTTCTAACAGAATTTGGATTTTAAATTCTCAAAGTTTCATCTAGCCCACCTGTCACATCCCTAGACATCTCTGCTCGTCCACTAGCATCACTACTCCAGGTGACATTTAGGACGCACCATGGCTATGGGGCAGCCGTGGCCTACTGGTTAGTGCTTCGGACTTGTAACCAGAGGGTTGCCGGTTCGAACCCTGACCAGTAGGCACGGATGAACTGCCCTTGAGCAAGGCACCTAACCCCTCACTGCTCCCCGAGCGCCGCTGTTGTTGCAGGCAGCTCACTGCGCCGGGATTAGTGTGTGCTGAGTGTGTTTCACGGATTGGGATAAATGCAAAGACCAAATTTCCCTCAAGGAATTAAAAGAGTATTTATACTATACTTATAGTAAGAGTATATATACTTATACTTATACTATACTTATAGTAAGAGTATATATACTTATACTTATACTATACTTATACTGGCATAGCAGAGGCTAGTTTCACTTTCTATGAGAATGGCTTGAATGACAGAGGCAAGAGAACCACGAAGACAAGTTTTAAAATAAAAGCTATAGTTTGTTTTTTGTCTTACACACACAAATAAATGTAGAGAGTGAGCAGTTATCCCTCCATCCAAGCATACTGTGTGTGTGTGTGTGTGTGTGTGTGTGTGTGTGTGTGTGTGCGCGCATGCGTGCGTGTGTGTGCATGAGAAAGAGAGAGAGAGGGAGAGGGTGAGCAGGGATCCTTCCATCCAAGCATACTGTGTGTGTGTGAGTGGACAGTATGCGTGTATGTGTGTGTGTGTGTGTGTGTGTGTTTGTGTGTGTGCGGCCGTGCATGTGCGTGCGTGCGTGTGTGTGTGTGCGTATGTGTATGTGCGTACGTGTGTGTGTGTGTGCGCGCGTGTTCGTGCGTACGTGTGTGTGTGTACGTGTGTGTGCGTGAGAAAGAGAGGGAGAGGGAGTGCAGTGTGTGAGTGCAGCTGACATGTGTAATGTGGTTATGGTTTGCCTGGGTTGTTGCTATTGGGCCTCCTGCCTCTCAGAACCAAGGCCTGCTGCTGCCTCGCTCAGCATGAGAGAGGGATCACACTCACACACACACACATCCGCACACTCACACACACATGGATCCACACACACACACACACACACACACACACACACACACACAGAGATACACACACACACACACACACACACACACACACACACACACTCATATAATACACACATACACACACAATCTATCTATTTATTCCAGGAACATCTGTCTGTAAATGTATGTATGTGTGTGTGTTCTTCATACTTTGGACTGTTTGAACGAAAAAGTGACAATTCCAACCTCAGAGTCCTGAATTGAAGGACGTTTCAGAAAGACCATTCAGATCTACTAGCTGCCCTGAATACACTGTAATAAAAAATGCCCCCCAGGCTCCAAAACCGCAACAAAAACAACCTAGTCCAGCCTGGACCAAATCACAGACGAGATGCACGTTTAGGAGAGATTCAATTGCACAGGAGCGAGGGGGAGGGAGTAGCGAGCTAGGTCTGTTTTGTTTGAACGTCAACAGAAGTGACCCAACATCGCTTAGAGCGCCTTTAAAAAATACCAAAGCTATTTGTGCAGCTAGGCTATGACAGATTTAAAAGTCAAGTCAAGTCAAGTCAAGTCAAGAAAGGTAAAACCTTCTTTCCACGTTGTTCAGAGAAGTAGAACAGTTGCTCTGAATACTGGTTCTGTTGTTTCTGACAGTTTCTCCGATTGATGCATTTAACAACATTTGTCATCGCAAAACAGATGTGCGCTGTTATCATACATATGGCGGAATACCTAATCAATTACTTTTACCACCTCTTCTCCCATGTTTTTGCGTGATATTCACACTTTTCCCTCAACCCTCCCATAATGCGTGAGAAAAGACTGACAGCTCTCTGTTTTGCCTCATGTGTAGTGTGTGTTTATGATGAGCTCACGTACGCCACAGTGGAGTTTGGGGAAGGGTATGTAGTTGCAAATTTCAATGTCTAAACAGCTGTTAGTGTTGTGTCAGTAAAGTAGTGTTAGTGTGTATGTGTATGTTTGTGTGTGTGGTGGTGTGTGTGTGTGTGTGTGCTGTATACGTGTGTGTGTGTGTGTGTGTGTGTGTGTCTTCCAATCTGTCTGCTAATGATTGACTTTTGTGCTGCAGGGATATTTACTTAGAGAGGGAAGAGGGAGAAGACAGAGAGAGAGAGAGAGAGAGAAAGAATGAGAGAGAGCTAGAGAGAGAGAGAGGGCTAGAGAGAGAGAGAGAGCTAGAGAGAGAGAGCGAGAGAAAACGATAGAATGAGAGAAAGCTAGAGAGAACTAGAGAGAACTAGAGTAAGAGCGAGACAGAGAGAGAGAGAGAGAGAGAGAGAGAGAGAGAGAGAGAGAGAGAGAGAGAGAGAGAGAATACGTATTCTTTTCGACCTCTGATCTTGAAAGGAATGATCATTATTTCCACGAAAATCCAAAAGTTAAAGGTTAACGACCTTAACTGCCCGATGAGATTGGACAAGCTGTGTGTGTGCTAGATGCTCCCACATGCCTCATTACTATTAAAGGATAATTCCGGTATTTAGCACTTTGAGTCCCTTTTCTGGTTTGTTTTGGATGAACTAGAGTGGTGGACACCGAAATTCTGACGATGGGTCCTGTCTCGACTTTCTGACTCGTTTTGAATTGCCTTTGACTGTTTGGCTGGCTATGGGCATGCACAAACAATGTCCTTAAAACAACCCTTAACGTTCATTTTTAAAACTGTGCAACTCACCGAGTGCTCAATACCAGAATTATGTGAAAAAGGTGTGTGTGTGTGTGTGTGTGTGAGTGTGAGGCAGTGTGTGTTGGAAATGTGTAGATGAGTGTATCTAGCAGTGTATTTTGGATGTGTGTTGATGTGTGTGTGGTTTTGTGTGTATCTAGCAGTGTGTGTGTGAGGTTGTGTTCTGGGTGTATGGGGTTGGGTTCATGTGTTGCAGTTATCTCTGAGTGTTAGAGGTTAATCCCATGTGCTGTTCAGTGTTAAGAGGCTCATACTGAGTCTTAGGTGTGTGTGTGTGTGTGTGAGTGTATGAAGAGGGAGGGGAAGGCATTAGTGAATAAGATCACAATAAAGTGCTGCTTCAGCTGAACAGGGTGTGACCTTTCAGGCACAGAGCCAGAAAGAGCAGGAATGGAGATCAAATCAGTCAGAGATAACTCATACACCACAAACACACACACACACACACACACACATACACACACCAGATAGCAGGCCAAAAACATGCTTTCCATGGGTGGTTGTGTGTGTGTGTGTGTAAGAGTGTAAGAGAGAGAAGAATGGTGTGTGTATGTGTGTGTGTGTGTGTGTGTGTGTGTGTGTGTGTGTGTGTGTGTGTGTGTGTGTGTGTGTGTGTGTGTGTGTGTGTGTGAGTGCACATGGGTGGATATTGGCGGACACTGGCCCTACACTGGCCCACAGCAAACACTAAAAACACATCTCACCCGTCGTAACTGCCGCCGAAAACGCAGAAAAAGATGTTCAATGTGCAGCTAAAACGGCTCTTCACCTACGATCCGGCATCCGGCACCTACGATCCGGAACCTACATAATCCAGCGTCTTTCTGATGAGGTTGCAGTTTGAAGCAGAGGAAAGAGCTTTCCGAAAAGTCCTAGAAACAAAGTTGATCGACGATAGAATGAACACCCCGAAGCTGTTATAATAACAGAAATCAGTTGCTCTTGTGATGCTTACATCTGCTATCAATACTGTTGAAATACCAGTCATGGCATAATGTTTTTAATAACTTTGGCTACTCCTGAAAAAATCCTCATCCTCAAAAATCCTCAAAATTGCCCTCATTTGTGGTAGTATAGGCCATGTGCACTAGATGTGTGTACGGGGCCTGCAGATCTGTGGACTCCCTAAGAACAAGGCTAAAAAACTGACAAGATATTGCTCTGTATCAGCAGTAAGTCAAGTCAAGTCAAGTCAAGTCGGCTTTTATTGTCAATTTCTTTACATGCACTGGTCATACAAAGAATTGAAATTTCGTTTCTTACTTTCCCATGCAGACATAGACATGCTTTAAATACAGACATAGACATACTATGGACATAGCCATAGACAATAAACATTAAATTAAAGTGCAAGACTGAAATATAGAACATGTATGTATCAAAATAGAAATATAGGACATATATTAAAAAAAAAATAGAGGTAGTTGTGTTGTATATTTCTATAGTCTTAACAGTTACATGAAGTAACTGGGGGGGTTTGGTAGACAGGATCCTAGTTTCCTAGGTTCCTGGTTGGCTGGTGGGTGGGGGGGGCTGTCAGTGATGGGAGAGTGGGTAGAGTGTTCAGCATCCTGATTGCTTGGTGGATGAAGCTACTTGCCAGTCTGGTGGTGCGGGAGCGGAGGCTCCTGTACCGCTTTCCAGAGGGCAGGAGGCTGAACAGTTCGTGTGCAGGGTGGGTTGTATCCTTGACAATCATTAGTGCTTTGCGGATGAGGCGGGTGGTGTAAATGTCCTGCAGGGAGGGGAGTGGTGCTCCAATGATCCTCTTAGCTGTGTTAACAGTGCGCTGGAGGGTCTTCCTGTTCTGATCTGTGCAGCTTCCGCCCCACACTGTGATGCTGCTGGAGACGATGCTCTCGATGGTCCCTCTGTAGAATGTAGTCATGACAGGAGGCGTGGCACTTGCCTTCTTCAATTTGCGCAAGAAGTAGAGGCGCTGCTGGGCTTTCTTCGCCAGTGATGCTGTGTTGGTGGTCCAGGAGAGGTCGTCGCTGATGTGCACCCCCAGAAATTTTGTGCTGCTCACTCTCTCCACAGCATCTCCGTCGATGGACAGTGGTGGCAGTTGTTTGTGGCCTCTCTGAAAGTTGACAACAATCTCCTTGGTCTTGCTGACATTTAGCAGGAGGTTGTTGTCTTTGCACCATTTAGCCAGCAGGTCTACTTCTTCTCTGTAGTGAGCCTCATCGCCCTTAGTGATGAGGCCCACCAGTGTTGTGTCGTCCGCAAACTTCACCAGATGGTTGGAGCTGTGAGTGGTTGTACAGTCATGTGTTAGCAGTGTGAAGAGCAGGGGGCTGAGCACACACCCTTGAGGGGCCCCCGTGCTCAGGGTCAGAGTGCTTGAGGTGTTGTTCCCGACACGTACTGCTTGTGGTCTCTGCAACAGGAAATCCAGCAGCCAGTTGCAGAGGGAGGTACTGAATCCTAGCTTGTCCAGTTTGCTGATGAGTTGTTGTGGTATTATGGTATTGAATGCTGAGCTGAAGTCTATGAACAGCATTCTCACATATGAGTCTTTATTGTCTAAGTGGGTGAGGGCTGGATGGAGGGCAGAGCAGATTGCATCCTCCGTGGATCGTTTGGCTCGGTATGCAAACTGGAAGGGGTCCAGGGTGGGGGGTAGGGTGGCTTTGATGTGTGACATGACTAGCCGTTCGAAGCACTTCATGATTATGGGCGTGAGTGCTACAGGACGGTAGTCATTGAAGCATGATGGTGATGATTTCTTTGGCACGGGTATGATGGTGGCAGTTTTGAAAAGTGATGCGTAGCCTCTACATATGGAGGCGAAGGTGTCACCTTTACTGTGCATAATGGACTGGGATATTGGCTGTTGTACAACTTTTTATCAAATTTGGATTATGTCATCATATATGTCTATCCAAATAAAAAAAATAAATGTGTGTGTTTGTGTATTTGAGTGTGTGTGTGTGTGTGTGTGTGTGTGTGTGTGTGTGTGTGTGTGTGTGTGTGTGTGTTTGTGAAAGAGTATGAGGGGCTGCCTAGGCCATAATTCATACTTGGTCTTACACACACTATCATAATCTTGCATATACATCACTATACTTATTGTTATGGCCAGCTCGTGAACAGACCGCAACATAAAGGGAGACAACAACAGTTTCAAATTTAACCATTTATTAATATTGATCGCAACATTAACTACTATAGTGTCTATGGAAATGAGTGTTGAAGAATGTGTGTATGTGTGAATGTAAATGGCAGTAGGCTATCAGCATGTAAGATGAGTAAGTGAAAGGCAAAAGGGGAAAATAGAAATAAAGAGGAGAGAGAGAATAACGTGCCAGTGTAAAGGACTGCCTGAAGAAGTGCCTGCAAGAATGGAGGAAAAAGTGCCTACCGATACGGGTGTGACTTTCGAAACCGACGTCTCGAATCAGTGTCAAGGCTTTCGAAGCACAAGCACAACGAAACGTGGTTCAAAACAGCCATGTCATGTGACCACTGCTTCGAAACATCGTTCAAAATCCCCATGTCTTGTGACCAAAGTTAATTGAACCTTCGGTGCATTTCACTGGTGTCGGCAGGCGTGCCCGCGCGTTCAATTAACAGTGTAGACTTTTCTTAAACAATAACCATGATGGTGTAGTGGTTAGTGAGGGTGTTTTTTGCACGGTAGCCCAGGCTGCTTAAATGTGGTTCGATCCCCGTTTGATTTGTAAGGTAGCCTATTGTTTCAGATCGTATCTGTATGTTTTCTTACTTCATCATTAACCACACAGTTTCAACTAAACTCTCAAAATGGTCAAAAATCAAGAGTTTTTATAAGAAGTAAGTGATTTAGAGAACACTAGCGGCAGCAATATCTCTTTATTGTGACTTCATGTGGTCTCCCATCCAGTAATTAACCAAGGGCATGACTGCTTAGCTTTTGACAAAGACTGAACACAGGTAACACAGGGAGCCACAAACTTTAAAGACTACATCTTCAATACGAAGCATTTGACAGATTTGTTTCACCCTAAACAGCTCTGAGGTGTCAGAATTGTTTCGAAACCTCGGAAAAATTCGGCACAATTGCTTCGAACGTTTCAGTGTTTCATAAAGCCTCGCTTTGCTCATCCCTACTTACTGAGAGAGATACAGAACCCCTTTTATAGCCCCACCCAATACAGGTGCATCTAATAATGCAGTTAGCCTAACCAGGCCAAGGCCTGACCGTGCACTGACAGACCAGGACCTGAAGGGGGCACAGGGGGTCGTAACATTATACACACTCACTATTATAATCCTTTTACATGTATGTATGAGAGGGTATAGTATTGTATGTGAGAGAGAATACTACGTGAGAGAGTTTAGTAGTGTGTGTAAGAGAGAATACTAGTGTATGTGAGAGAGTATAGTAGTGTATGTAAGAGAGTATAGTAGAGTATGTAAGAGAGTATACTAGTGTATGTGAGAGAGTATAGTAGAGTATGTAAGAGAGTATACTAGTGTATGTGAGAGAGTATAGTAGAGTATGTAAGAGAGAATACTAGTGTATGTGAGAGAGTATAGTAGTGTATGTGAGAGAGTATAGTAGTGTATGTGAGAGACAATAGCAGTGTGTGTGAAATGATTGAAATGGAAGGAGTTGAATTTCTCAGTTCCTGATTGGTTCGTCAATGTCACTAACTAGCTAACTGAAATGGCAACAATCAGACTTCAACAGACAAAAGGAGCTCATTTGGCATTACAATAGAATAGGTCACCCCTCATGTCTTTGTAATTACAGTGCATGAAAATGCACTGTTCTGTTATCCGAAGTCTTCTTCTTCTTATTCTTCCCACCAAATTTCTGTGTCTAATTCAGCTTCAACCGTTTAACGTAGAAACTTCGTTCAAATTTTGTAACGCAGGTCTTGAAAAGGACACTTGAAAAATGTATTTTTCACTTTTGTAAACTTTATACTTTTTTACATATATTAACAAAAAACAAGCTTATTTTTCCCCATAGACTTTGCATTAGCACTATGACATCACAATGGACTAATTAACTTGATTTGCACCTGTATCAACTTCCAGCTGCTCAACTAGGACCCGTCAAAGGGCCAGTTAAACTGATTGCACCTGTATCAACTGCTTTCTGCTTAACTAGGCCAACTCTCTCTGTCTCTCCATTCTACAAGGATATAAGGCACATTCCATCCAACTTTCTATCCATTCATCCTCTTCAAACCATTCACTCATCCACCCATTAAACTATCCATCAACATCCATTAAACAATCTGCCTATCAACATCCATTCAACTTTCTGTCTATCAACATCCATTATATTATCTACTAGGGATGGGCAGAACGAGGCTTTGTGAAACAACAAAACGTTCGAAGCAATTGCGCCGGCTTCAAAACAATCCGACACACGTAACTCCATGGTAACATCTAGTGGCCAGTTTTGCTAACATCACATTTTGACCGTGAAGCACAACGCAAGATTTCGTCCACAGCCACGTGGTTCGGTGGTTAACACATTTGCATTCGGCCGGAGCGGCCGGTGTTCGACTCCCTGCTGGTGCTTAAAAAGTTCAGACTAGTATACAGTATGCCTTCAGTAATTAGAACATTTTTATATCTGCCAGTTACAGATGTTTTGTTATTTCAGTTTCATAGTACATTATCCTTTGGAATATGCTGGAGAGGAAAATGCTACAATGGTTTTAAAATGTAGGCTATGCTTATGGCCCAGGGTTTTTTTTGGGAACATGTTGTAGGGAAATAAAGGATACATGAATGAAGCAGGTTAGACTAATCAGGTTCAACATGGGAAAAATAAACAACACATTTTTTGTATGTCAACATATTTTTTTATTTAGGAATAACTGTTGTTCTGCCGTCTTGGCATTTAATCTGTTTCTTGTTTTTGAATAAACCTCCCCAGCCTTGGAAAAAAATCTTTCACAAGGCACACTTGTTGCTGGCATGCACAAATATTTTTTTACCATCACACTTAGGTTTGGATAAACCACTCTCCTCTCCTGCCAGTATTTCAAAGGATCACTAGACTATATCTAAACTATTGCTCACTGTCGGTCTCTAGCCTGTCAATTAATCTATATCACTAACCTATCAATCACAAGAATGCACTATCAATCGCTAGGCCTATATGTCGCTATATCTCTCAAAATCTCTCCTCACAAAAAACCCACAAAGATAGGATGTGTTTGAATGACTTTTAAGCATTCTGGGACTTTGTAATTTAGATCAAACAGGTGTTTACTCGGGTAATTGGCTCGCGCGGTAAGTGTGCCACCTGTCCAAACCACATTGAAACACCAGGGGCAGCCGTGGCCCACTGGTTAGCAATCTGGACTTGTAACCGGAGGGTTGCCGGTTCGAGCCCCGACCAGTGGGCAGCAGCTGAAGTGCTCTTGAGCAAGGCACCTAACCCCTCACTGCTCACTGGAGGCAGCTCACTGCGCCGGGATTAGTGTGTGCTTCACTTCACTGTGTGCTGTTTGTGTTTCACTAATTCACCGATTGGGTTAAATGCAGAGACCAAATTTCCCTCACGGGATCAAAAAAGTATATATACTTATACACCACAAAGCCTCACTTAGCCATTGTCACGTGACATGGGCGTTTTGAACCACACTTCGAAACACTTGCGTTTCGGAAGCTCGACACTGTTTTGAAACGTCAGCTTTGAGCGTCACATCCCTACTATCTACTGTACATTCAACTTTTAAACTATATACTCTGTCTCAGGCTTTAAGCATACAATCTGGCTCTCTTAAAGACTACTATTTCCTCTGCCCACAACTGTTTCAAAATAAATGTCCTCACTACAATAATTCACTGTTAAATAATTTAACTATTTAAACTACTCAACTATTTAACTGTTCAGCCATTTCAACTGTCAGTTGTTATCAACTATGACTCCTGCCAACTGTTTCCAAATTAAAGTTTGTTTGGCATTTTATGTTAAAGCAACACCAAAGAACTTTCCCTCTGTTGCACGCACGCATTTGTTTATCCAGCACCGGCTTTACAAATAACAATGTCCACAGACAAGGTAGAATCTGTTGCACGATTTATGAAAGTACGATGTATTGCGACATCAGATGCAAGTCAAATTTGTAGTTTCTTATGTCTCATTACGTCGAACTACAGATCCGCTACCCGATCTGGCAAACTTACATAGTGCGGTTATAGCCGATAGAGGGCTGTGAAGCGAATGCAGAAGTGCCGTTCACCCTGTTACAAGTTGATGAACCACTGAAACGATTTTGGAAACATTATTTTAAGGTACAAAAAACTTTTTGGTGTTGCTTTAATATACAGTATGTTTATATTTTCATGCACTGGTAATTTCCTCAAAATTACATTTTCTAGTTTGCGTTTGGTTTGCAGTAGTAGTTTAATATTTGAAGAGTTTGGTTCCAAAACGCTATATCCACCATTTTAATGATTTTTCATGAATACATTTTTTTACATTTTCTTTTCCAAGTCATTTTAGTAGAAATGTTTCTGGGTGTTGTTATTTGATTTATCTTTGCTTAATCAGAACAACCCAACTGCAATTTGACTGATATGTCCTGGAATACAGAGTTAAATAGCATGACTTTTTAATGTTTTAAAAAACGGATATATCGCGTTTTGGAACAAAACTCTTCATTTAGTCACATAGGTCTTGGCTGATTGAGTTTTCCTCTGCCACTACGACCATTGTTGACAGTGTAGGTCCCGCCCCTTCCTTGCTTTTAATTGGCTAGCTAGAGAGAAGTGACAGTGACAAACCAATCAGGAAACTGAGAAATCAAACTCTCTCACACTCACTATTCTCTCTCACAAACAATTCTGTGAAGTATGAATTATGGCTTAGGTGGACCCTCATAAAAGAGAGAGAGTGTGTGTATGTGTGTGTGAGTGTGTGTGTGTGCGGTGTGTGTGTGTGTGTGTGGTGTATATATGTATGTGTCTGTGTGAGAGAGAGAGAGAGAGTGTTATTGACTTTATGAGATACCTCTGTGAGTGTTTGTATATGCATATGTGTGTGTGTGTGTGTGCCTATCGTGCCTCAGGGAGTGTGTGTTTGGCACCCATATCTGCTACGGCATCCCTATCCACAGGCTAAAACCCTGCTACTGGGAATATATAGAAATGCATACAAGTAGTCGTTCATTTCTATCTAGCACCCTCGCTCCGCTCCACACACACACACACACACACACACACACACACACACACACACACACACACGCATACATACTGTACATTTCAGAACAGATGGGAGATTACTCTCAGGAATATGTGTGTGTGTGTGTGTGTGTGTGTGTGTGCTAGAATAGCTATCGTGGTTGAGTAGGACTTAAACATATGATTGAGACAGAAAGAGAAAGAGGCTAATAATAGGGCGTTTGTGGGCAGACACACTCACCAACTACCCTCACACACTCACAAACACAGACACACACACACACACACACACACACACACACACAGACTACACACACACACACACACACACTCACTCATACAAACAGAAACACAGCAACGCAAACTGGTATTAAGGACACTGGGACACTGACTGCAGTAAAGTGAGAATGTATTATCCTTCTGATGCCATACATGCATGCATGCGTGCGTGTGTGTGTGCGTGTGTGTATGTGTGTCTGTGTGTGTGTGTGCTACAATGTTTTGTTCATCCGTGCTGATGAGATTGGTGCTAGTGTGTAAATCATAGCAGGTTTACATTAAGTTTTATGTGTGTTGCCTGCTTGGGCAGGCAACACACATAAAACACCACTCTCTGTGAGTGTGTGTCTGTGTTTGTGCATATGTGTGTGTGTGTGTGCATATGTGTGTGTGTGTGTGCATAGGTGTGTGTGTGTGTGTGTGTGCATGTGTGTTTAGGGGGGTTGTTTCTCTGTGAGTGTGTGTTTGTGTGTGTGTGCATATGTGTGTGTGTCTGTGTGTGTGTGTGTGTGCGTGTGTGTTTAGGGGGGTTGTTTCTCTGTGAGTGTGTGTCTGTGTGTGTGTGCATATGTGTGTGTGTGTGTGTGTGTGTGTTTAGGGGGGTTGTTTCTCTGTGAGTGTGTGTGTGCATATGTGTGTGTGTGTCTGTGTGTGTGTGTGTGTGTGCATATGTGTGTGTGTGTGCGTGTGTGTGTGTGTGTGTGTGTGTGTGTGTGTTTAGGGGGGTTGTTTCTCTGTGAGTGTGTCTCTTATGGGAGGCCGTATAGTGCAGTAACATTGGAATAGTGGCACTACACACTGAACGTACTTGCACTACACACTGAAACACTGACACATACGCACTGGGCACTAGTACCACACTGGAACTCAAACAGCAACACACTGAATTTCCTGCATTACACACTGAATCTGCTTGCACTCACACTGAAATCACTTGCTCAACACACTGGATTTACTTGCAGCACACACTGAAACTGCTTGCACTACATGGCGCAGCGCTTCAGCTTCACTTCACTACAAGGCATATGAAGTGCGTCCAAATTCACCCATTCTTCTCTGTTGAACTCCTCAAGAAGTAGGCTACTCATCACACATGTGTCACATGAAAGAGCCTTTTCTCAGCTTTTAAACGGTGCTAGCTAGCCACGATTTGCTGTGATAAACAGTTTGCGAGAAAAATAACTTATATATAATTATTCTCTGCGCCCATCTCCACATCCATTCGTCTCGGTGGAATATCGTAGGTCTGCACACTCTTCACGCAACACATGACAAGCCATAGGCAGAATAACCAGCAGACCTTACCAAACACAAAGGCATTCCCGTGTATAGTTAGTTGTTGCAGAGTAATCCGGTTTTGAAATAAATTGTAGCAAAATTCAACATGGTCTTTCGGCTTTAAGCATTCTTAAAACTGAGCTGTGCTTACATCGCCTATATATCTGTAAATATTAGAATCAGAGAATATACAGGCAGCTCACGGTTAAGAGTTTGTCAATGTAGCCTTAATGATTTCTTTTCACAAAATGCTAAGCATTTTTAGTTTTAAGTTTTTGTTTAAGTTTTAAGTTTCTTAAAACTGAGCTGTGATTAAATGGGTCAATGCATGATTTCATAACAGACCAAATAGAAAATAAATGTTAAAGGAACTGTATGTAAGAAATGTATTTCAATTAATCATAAAATGTCAGGGGCGAGGGGGAGGGGATACACCTCTCTACAGTAATTTGAAAGTGATTGCAGTATCAGTTTTGGCAACAATCTTACATATGGTTCCTTTAAATATAGCCTACATATCTGTACATATTAAAATCAGATTATGTAGGCTACACAGTATAGTTAGATCAAGTTGGACAGTAGCACATTTTAATCATGGATAGTAGTTGTACAGTAGCACATTTTAATCATTTTATATATCTATAGTGGCTGGTGAAAGAGTTGAGTGGCTTTTTTTGGGGAGGAGGGGGGGGGGGGGGGTTGGGGTGTTAGTGGGTAGTGTCCCCACCAAAGCTCAGACCAAACCTACGCCCTTGTGCTCAACACACTGAAACATCACATGCACTACACACTGAACTCACTTGCGCACACACACTGAAGCCGCTTACACTACACACTGAATTAACTTCTACTACACACTGAACTCACTTGCACACACACTGAAGCCGCTTACACTACACACAGAATTAACTTCCACTACACACTGAACTCACTTGTACACACACTGAAGCCGCTTACACTACACACTGAATTAACTTCCACTACACACTGAACTCACTTGTACACACACTGAAGCCGCGTATGTGCATTCTCTCTCCTGCAGATTTGCGTTCCGTAACCAAATGTGTTTATTGTACAGAAAATAAATAGCCTACTGACATACTGTACTGTCAGTAAATTGGCTACAGTGCAGTGAAGAGTTTGGAGAGTGAAGTTATGATAGGGCAACTTGGAGTTTTATAAAAATAAATTACAAACCAGAACATGGGCCATGACTATGAAGCCTCTATTTCTTGCAGCTGTTAAAGCATCCGCTAGATAGTTTAAATAGCCACCAACATTCGGTTTTGCAGTACAGATTATTTCTGAAAGTTATTTGTCCACTGGGCCTACTGGCTGATTTATCAAACGAGTGGTTTCTGGTTCGTCCTCCGCAAACTACAGGTAGTTTTGTAAAGAGCCATTGAATAAGCGATGCCAAGAAATGTATAATATGTAACACTTTTTGTGAAATTCAGCAAATATCTCCTCACCTAATGTAAGTTATCTGTTTTGAACATCAGTTATCTGTTTTGAAGGTTCTAAAATATGACGAAATATGCTGCACTTTATCCTTCTCGTTTTCTTAATTTGTCCAGCTAACTTTTCCATTCAAACTAGCCATTTATGATTGGTTATACAGTCGATATTCTGAAATGTCCTGCATGATCAAGGCCAAATTAACCAGTCATCACGCAGCCACTGTGTCAGCAGCACGAGCGCTAACAGTGACGGTGCGTTTCTGATATCACATTATTATGTACTAGACTGTTCTCACGTTGCAGCGCTTTACTTAAATGAAGTAGCATTAATCAATATGAGGGGCAGAGGGGGATAAATGTTTTCCCCCCGGTGATGAAAATAATTAAGCAGAGGGGAGGATATCAAAACCAGAGGGGGGGTAAATCCCCCCCATCCCCCCCTACAAATCTCACCCTGAATGGGTGTGTGTGTATGTATACTGTATATACTGTGTATGTGTGTGTCTTTGTGTGGGTGTGTGTCTGTGTTTGTGTCTCTGTGTGTGTGTGTGCTCCAGCATTGGCAGACTGTCCCTCAATTTCGCCCCTGTGCTGCCCTTTGGCCACTAATGAGATTGGTGTCTTAATTATGACGTACGAAGCAGGGCACCAAATCCCCATACAATGGCATATCTCACGCTGCCACAAGCTGCCCATTCAATGCTGCATAATCACACACACACACACACGCATAGGCTATCTCAGAACACATAGTAGTACATATACCGACACATCTTAGGGAATTAATCACACACACACACTCTTTCTCTCTCACACACACACACTCTCTTTTTCTCTTTCTCTCTTTCATATACACACACATTGTCATTCTCTCTCTCTCTCTCACACACACACACTCTTTCTCTCTCAAACACACACTCTCTTTCTCTCTTACACACACAAATCAAACACACACTCTCTTTCTCACTCCCTCTCTCTCCCACACACACACAAACAAATCAAACACTCTCTCTCTCTCTCTCTCTCTCACACACACACACACACTCTCTCTCTCTCTCTCTCACACACTTGGAAAGTCACAGATCCAGTGCATGTTACCTCAGCCAAAGGAGGGTACACATTGACTGCACAGAGCCAAACTCACAGCCAAAGCTAGCGCTGGTATCCAACACAATAGTAGGAGTTTGTCTCTCACACACACACACACACACACACACTTCTTAGTTCTTAGAGAAATGTTTGTGCTTAACCCTCCTTCAGTGATTCAGCACAGCCTCCCACAGTCATGTTCTCACACATATTTTTTGCACACACACACACACACACACACACACACGTTTAGCTGCATTCAACTGGAACAAACTGCCAGAAGTCAATGTGTTAACTTTAGATATTTCTCCCCTGTGTGTGTATGCACGTGCAACTTTAAATGCGGATGTACACTAATGTTATACATGTATGTGTGTGTGTATGTGTGTGTGCGTGTGCGTGCGTGTTTGCAAAAAATATGTGTGAGAACATAACTGTGTGTGGGAGGCTGTGCTGAATCACTGTAGGAGGGTTAGACACAAACATTTCTCTGGAACTAAGTGTGTGTGTGTGTGTGTGTGTGTGTGTGTGTGTGTGTGCGTGTGTGTGCATTTGTGTGTGTGTGTGCGTATGTGTGCGTGTGTGTGCGTGTGTGTGTATGCCTGTCGTGTTGTGGTAGTGGCTTGATTGGCAGGCATCTCCTGAGGCCGACGGACGGCTGTCAGGATGATGAATGGATCTGAGAGAGGTGTTACCAGATGAATCCAATACACTCCTGGAAAACACACTTCCACATGAATTAGTGAGTATGTGTGTGTGTGTGTTTGTGTGTGTGTGTGCAAGAGAGCTCTGCTGTGAGTGGGGTTGTAATAATATTGATGGGAAACGTGTTCCACATGGGTTCTATTATACAAGTATGACAACATGCAGTAAACACTTGACTTTAACTCCTCCGTGTCAGCCCAGAACCACTGAACCAACACACAGATGCACACAGGTGAGTACTAGGTAGGGATAGGACTCATAGGGCGTCAGTGATGTCACTTCCTGTTGCTGATTTTGTGAAAAACACACCTGTCCTGGCACGTGCGTTTGCTTAGAAAATCCAATCAAAAGACGGACAGAACTCGGTGTGTGTGTGTGTGTGAGAGTGTGTGTGATCAGATTCCATCTTCACTGTATTCCTAATATGCTAGGTGTGTGTGTTTATGTGTGCGCTTTTGTGGCTGTGTGTGTGTGATGCTCTGTGACAGAAGGAGCCTTATTGTGTGACATTGAAAGTAAAAGTAAAAGGCTTCCCATCTCAGAGTACACCCCCATCCTCCTCCTCAAAACACACACAGCAAATGCCAGAGTGTTATTTTCTCAGAGTATGAGGTTAAAGAGTATCATTTTTTACACTGTGGAGTATATTGAGGATTTTGTACACTTGTCAGTGTGTTTTATATAGTTTTAGCGGTGTCCATTCTTTCGTCAGTGTTGGTCCAATGTTTATTTTCACTGCACGAACTCCCAGGTTGTCTATAATCTGATTGAGTCCTTCGGGTTCGCATATTACGTCATTACGTCGTCGGACGTCTCTGTCTGGAAGTTAAGTTGCCTGAGAACAATGGCTGCCTGATAGGGCTGAAACGATTCATCGAGTTACTCGATTAACTCGATTACAAAAATTGCTCGAGGCAAAAACTCTGCCTCGAAGCCTCGTTAAATTCATATGACGCGTACTATACGCGCAGGGATCTGATTGTTCCACACGGACCGTTGTTCAGGAAGCACACCACTAGCGCATCATTCATTCTGAATTTAGTTGGCGCGATGGCAGCGAGCCAAGAGCCCCATAAAAGGCAGAAAATGTCTAAAGTTTGGGATCATTACATTCTCAAAAAGGAGGAGAACAAGGTGCAATGTGCTCACTGCAAAGTATACCTGGCATACCACAGCAGTACGACGTCAATGATTCAGCATCTCAACCGAAAACATCCACATGCTGCTTCACCAAGCGTCGCTGAAACAAGGTAACGTAGACTCCATTGATGTACGCTGATTTTAATCGCATACTGTATTTGTAGCGATGTCGTGATGCGGTTTGACTAGATATGATGTTTAGCGATGTTTTAAAGTAGTAAACTTATAGAACCCCTTCTTCACACACACACACACACATGCACCCTCATCTTGTCTCTCTCCCTCTCCGTCACGCACAGCACGCGTGCACACACAAACACACACACGTGGCTAGGTTACCATAGCAAATAGGCTCACCCTAGAAATTATATATGATTTGTTAGTAGCCTAATGGTAAATGCTGCAGGTGTAGAAATCTACATAAAACAGATATTTACTTTGATGTCAGGGCTAGATTACAGCATGAAACTTGTGCATATTAATATAAATTAGATTGCTCTTCCTCCTTTTCTCCCTCTCAGCACTTCACAACGGAGTATGGACAGCTTTGTTCGCCCAGCTCAGTCATGCACTGTTCAAGAGGCTGCAATTTTTACAGAGAGCATTCTGAACATGCTCGTGACCGATATGAGGCCACTGTCCATGGTGGAGGACAAGGGATTTAGAAACATGATCTCAACTTTCAATCCTAAATACAACCTGCCATCAAGAACATTTCACACAACTGATGGAGAAGAAACACAGAGAGATCACAGAGAAATTGCAAGCTGTCTTAAAGCAAACAGAGTGTGTTGCCCTGACAACAGACATTTGGACCAGTGTGGCAACAGAGGCCTACCTGGGGGTGACATGCCACTTCTTGGGTGAAGATTGGGAGATGAAGTCCCTCTCCCTAACCACAATGCCCCTAGAAGAGAGACACACTGCAGCCAACATTGCAGACTGGCTAGAGGAGACAACTGCCAAATTTCAGATTCCATTTGAAAAGGTAAAGGCAGTTGTCCACGATAATGGGGCAAATGTGGTGGCAGCAGGAAGAATTCTTAGAGAGAGGCATGGGTGGGCATCTGTGAGATGTGCAGGGCATACATTAAATTTAGTTGTGCAGAGCACACTCAAAAACAATAAAACAATTGCTAATTGTGTAGGTTCTGCTAGGTGCCTAGTGGAACACTTCAAAAAGAGTGAACTGGCCTGGACTAAGCTCAAAGAAAAACAACAGCAGATGGGAAAGCCACCACTCATGTTGATACAGGATGTCAGTACCCGGTGGAACAGTACGCATCACATGTTATCAAGACTCCTGGACCAGCGATGGCCTGTGACTGCAGCTCTCTCCGATCCAGCAGTCAATCCGAGAGGCAAACACCACTACCTGGATCTAAAGCCAGAGCAGTGGAACATCAGTGCGGAGTTGTCACAGGTCCTTGGGCCATTTGAAGGAGCTACAGAGTTTCTTAGTGGAGAACAGTATGTCACCCTCTCTGCCCTTCCACAGCTGGTCCAAAACCACAAAGTCCACACTGACTGCAGAACTTGAAACTGCAGCAGTGAAGGCATTTCATGCTTCTGCTGCAGAGCAGATCACAGAGAGGTGGCAAGGGCTGTATGAATTTCTACCTGATGCTCCCAACCCTGTCCTTCTGGCTGCTGCTTTGGACCCCAGGTTTAGAAAACTGAAGTTCTTGCCTGCTGAAGAGGTGTTTAAGGTCCAAAGTAGTATTCAATCAAGGCACTAGCTGTCAAAAATGACTCAAAACAGACATGTGAAGGGTAGAGGAAGCCACTGCCACCACATCAGCTACACTCACTACAGGTGGATCACATCAGAAAAGTATTTTGGGATCATCATCTGAGGATGAGGATGAAGGAGAGGGTGAGAATGAGCAGATGAGCAGAGTGGTGCAGAGGGAGGTCTTGGAGTATTTTGGTGAACAGCCTATTTCTAAGAAGGAGAATCCACTGCCATGGTGGAAATTAAATCAAGCAAGATACCCAACCTTGGCACAGCTGGCAAAGTCTTTCTTGGGGATCCCAGCAACATCAACACCCTCAGAGCGCTTGTTCTCTGCTGCTGGGAACATTGCCTCAAAACGTAGGGCAAGCCTAAGTGCTGAGCATGTGGATATGTTGACGTTTCTCCATTGCAACTATAAGCTGTTGTAGAATCTGAAATATCTCTCTCTCACACTCACACACTCACACACACACACACACTCACACTCTATCTCTCTCTCGTTTTTTTTTGTTTAATGTTGTATTAAGATTTTTTTATGTTTTAATGTTGTATTAAGAAGAGAAATAGTAAAGGCCATTTGGCCTTCGTTTTAAGTTTGTATTCATAGTTTTACATGTTATACATGTTTTACAGTAAGTTGACTTAACTGTATTGTTATTTAATTGATGGCACTGGACTTAGTTTTGGAGCCAAATGTTGGAGTTGGAATAAATATCTCTGCTAATTTTACAGCCACATCATTTTCGTTATGCATTATTTGTTTTAGTCATTTATCCGATTAATCGATCGATAAAGTGCTAGATTAATCGATTACAAAAAGAATCGATAGCTGCAGCCCTACTGCCTGACTTCGGCGAAAGGTAAGGTGAAATGTAAGATGTAGTTTGTCTGAAGAGTTTTCTTTGCCCAGCATTTGTAACTTTCTTTTAACGTTCCTGTCGTGCATGTTTAAACTTAACGTTTGTGCTAAGAATGTACTGGGTTCACGCGGTGTTGTGGAATTCCCGCGTTGACGTTACTAACGTTAGAACTAGCTTAATGGTAAGTTGACTTTAACGTTAGCGCACTAGCAAATTTTACTACGCCATATAAAATCTGACCAAACGCTTTTTCTGATAAATGTTGGGATTCGCTCGCCATGAGTGAATTCGTGCCGTAAAATATTGGTGAATATAAGCGTCAGTCACTTTTTACTTTTCTGTAAGAGACTGGGTTAACGAAGCTAGCCTAGCCTACTGTGAAGTTTCCAGGTTATGTTACCTTAAGGTAGCACGCTAGCATAACGTTAGTTAGCTCACCGTCTATCTTATATCAAAGCCAAGGAACTTTTCAGCTAAAAGTTAGCATTCGCCCCCACCATCACTAAGTTAATTTGAAGTTCGTGTTGTCAATACAGGTAAATATAACCGCTGGTCAAGTTTTAACTTTCCGTTTGCACGAAGGTTTCTTTTTTAAATGTGTTAACGTCTCCTATTTTTTTTAAAGGATATCAAGAAAGAAGTGGTGGACTGGATGAAGCTGGATGGACTCTTCTAATCTGGATTTCTGGAGCAAGGTAAGGTCCTAAATTATGTGAATATCTATATCTTTTTTCCAGTTAAAGAATCAGGAATTACAAGAGGTAAAACAATGCATTTTTGACAGCAGTCAGTAAATGTATTAGAACATTTTAAACTATTAAGTGATATATAAAACATTTGATCACTGTATTATTATTTTAAATGACCTTGTTTTGACTTAACTCTTTGTCTGTGTCATGGTGATGACTGTAGGTGCTGCAGGACCAGTTACTGTTTGGAGAAGATATTTCCTATGGAAGTGGGGGATTTTTCTGAAGCTAGAAATCATCAAAGGATGATGGACTCTTGATTCCCAAACACCACTTATGATACACCAAAGTCCTTTAGGCAAGTCCCTCCACTCTGCAGCCATATTGCAACGCATTTTGGGCCCTTATCGGGCATCTATTTCGGGCAGAACTGCGCATGTGCAAGGCTTCACAACACCGACCTCGCTCCAGTGGCGAGATTACAACACATGATTGACACCATGTATTCACATGTCGTCTTTTGGCCGCCCAGAGCCATTCAAAGTTGTTGGAAGTAGACAATCACATAATTACGCCAGTCCAGTACGTATACATGTTTTTATATTTTGCCAGAACTTCCTGATGTTTAGACATGATTGTTACAATTCATGAATGGAAATTATTTTAAATAATGAGGAACAAATGTAATGCCTTTAGTATAATGCTTTTTATGAATGTCAGCTGTATTGTTTCAAACTGGATTGTGGATTTTATCCAAACATTGTAATGCTTTTTTGACACTGTTTTGACAGGTTTGAAATAAAATATGTTGAACCGTGAGTTGTTGTCTAAATCTATTGGTGTAAAATAATTTCTAAATGAGTTATTGTTTTGTAGTCATAGGTGTTAAATAATATTTTGGTGAGCGTACAAACCTAACAGTGTTGCATAATTTTTGCATACGAGTAAGTTGTACTCTCAAAATCTGTATTTCTTTATATTTTGGAGATAAATATTATCTTTAAAGTGGTACATTTTACCTTGTCAGGTGCTGAAAGGACACTGAATCTGAGTTTTCATTTTATTATTTCAGTGTTGCAGAAGTTACTATTACAGGTGGTGGTTACTAAAAGTAGTGTCAAATGATGCCTCTGAACGAGTGCATTTGAACACATGTGGTGTTAGGAATTTAACTCTGTTATAGTGTTAATATTTTAACTCTGGTGTCCAGTGTTGGGAGAACACACCTGTTATTAGTCAGCTTCACCAAAGGTGCCTATCATTCTGAAATACTGTACCACACACTTTCCCTCTCTTCTCTTCTCCTCCTCCCACTTCCCTCTCTTCTCTTCTCCTCCTCCCTCTTCCCTCTTCTCCTTCCTCTTCTCTCCTCCATACTTCCCTCTCTTCTCTTCTCCTCCTCCTACTTCCCTCTCTTCTCTTCTCCTCCTCCCTCTTCTCTTCTCCTCCCTCTTCTCTCCTCCATACTTCCCTCTCTTCTCTTCTCCTCCATACTTCCCTCTCTTCTCTTCTCCTCCTCCCTCTTCTCTTCTCCTCCTCCCTCTTCTCTTCTCCTCCCTCTTCTCTCCTCCATACTTCCCTCTCTTCTCTTCTCCTCCTACTTCCCTCTCTTCTCTTCTCCTCCTACTTCCCTCTCTTCTCTTGTCTTCTCTTCCCTCTCTTCTCTTCTCCTCCTACTTCCCTCTCTTCTCTTCTCCTCCATACTTCCCTCTCTTCTCTTCTCCTCCTCCATACTTCCCTCTCTTCTCTTCCCTCTCTTCTCTTCTCCTCCTCCATACTTCCCTCTCTTCTCTTCTCTCCTCCATACTTCCCTCTCTTCTCTTCTCCTCCTCCCACTTCCCTCTCTTCTCTTCTCCTCCTACTTCCCTCTCTTCTCTTCTCCTCCTCCATACATCCCTCTCTTCTCCTCCATACATCCCTCTTCTCCTCCTCCATACTTCCCTCTCTTCTCTTCTCCTCCATACATCTCTCTCTTTTCTCCTCCTCCATTCTTCCCTCTCTTCTCTTCTCCTCCATATTTCCCTCTTCTCTTCTCTTCTCCTCCACTAGCACTTCATAGGCACTCCTATCCTCCAGTACTAGTTCTGACAGATGCAGTGGTAAATTGCTAGCTATATTCTTCTCTGCACTGTAGTTAAACATTATTTTAATGCTGTAGCTGTACCCCTGTAGTTTAAAAGTTAAAATGTTTAAATGCTTAAATGTTAGTAGCCTAAATGTTATTCCATAGCTGTAATGTTAATAGCCTAAATGTTATTCCATAGCTGTAATGTTAATAGCCTAAATGTTATTCCATAGCTGTACTGTTAATAGTCTAAATGTTATTCAATAGCTGTAATGCTAATAGTCTACATGTTATTCCATAGCATAGTCGCTTGGACAAATGTGTCCGTGAAATTAATGAATGTAAATAAAAACGTTAATGTGTCTGTGTTTTGTGTGTGTGTGTGTGTGTGTGTGTGTAGTGTATGGGGGTAAAGGGGTATATATGTGGGCTCTTCATGGGTGAAGTGAAGTGTGTCAGCATGTGTGTGAGTGTGTATGTATATTGTCTCAAATTGGCATACTGTACATGTGTATCTCAATGTGTCTGTTTTGATTTTCCCCACAGGACAAAGAGCAGCATCACAGAGAGGACACTGACATTAGGATAACAACAGAGAGAGAGAGAGAGAGAGAGGGAGGGGGAGAGAGAGAGAGAGAGAGAGGGAGGGGAGAGGGAGATGTCAGGGAATGGAGAGAGGGGAGAGAAAAAGAGAGAGAGCTGGAGAGAGAGAGAGAGCTGGGCTGATAGGGAGATATTGAATACAACTGTATACAGGCTATTGATACAATACATCATCCTGTGAACTCATGCTGTGTGTGTGCTTTTGTGTTCATGTGTGTGTGTGTGTGTGTGTGTGTGTCTGCTTTTGTGTGTGTTTGTGTCTGTGTGTGTGTGTGTGTGTGTGTGCAGGCCTGCTCTAGATTAGGGTCTGTCCCTTATGCCAGTGACTCACGGTCACAGAATAAGAGGCATGCCACAAGCACAGAGATGACCTAATCATAACAAAGTGTGCATGTGCGTGTGATTGTGTGTGTGTGTGTGTGTGTGTGTGCGCACGCGCGTGTGTGTTGGTGTTGGCCGGCTAATTTCCTGAGTTTTTTTATTTTTATTTTCAGAGTGATGTCAGTTGATGTCCACCCGCAGTGTGGCGTCTAATAGAGTCACCATGGTGCTCTGTCAACACACACACACACACACACACACACACACACACACACACACACACCACGGGGTCCTGTTGTCTCTTGTGACAATCATACACTTTCTCTCTCTCTCTCTCTCCCGCTGTCTCTCTTTCTCTCTCTCTCTCTCACACACACACACACACACTCCAATCAGATCTCTATAGCCTTATTAACAACTGGATTAGATTGATTCCCCCCCTCCCTTTAATGTTAAAATAGTGAGATGCCCAGGCACACACACACACACACACACACACACACACAATCACGGGGTCCTGTTGTCTCTTGTGACAGTCATGACCATGCACCATGACCATGACCATATACACACACACTCTCTCTCTCTCTGACACACACACACACACACACAGCAATCAGATCTCTAAAGCCTTATTAACAACTGGGATGGATAGATTCCCCCCTCCTCTTAATGTTAAAATAGTGAGATGCCCAGGCACACACCCACACACGCACACACACACACACTCACACACACAATCAGATCACTAAAGCCTTATTAACAACTGGGTTAGATTGCCCCCCCTCCCCTTAATGTTAAAATAGCGAGATGCCCAGGCACACACACACACACACAGACACACACACACACACACACACACACACACACACAGACACACACACAATCAG
>NC_055976.1:20202721-20210221 GCF_018492685.1 Alosa sapidissima | reverse complement strand
GTGAGGCGAAGCACACACTAACCCGGAGCAGTGAGCTGCCTGCTACAGCGGCGTTCGGGGAGCAGTGAGGGGTTAGGTGCCTTGCTCAAGGGCACTTCAGCGGATGTGGGCATGGGAGAGCGGTGCTTAACCACTTCCCCCGCCCACATTTTTCCTACTAGTTGGGGATCGAACCGGTAACGGCTACCCCACTAGAGCAAGGAAGCAAGGCTGCTTCAAATCAAGCTGGTTTACTCAGTCAGAGGCAAGGACACAGACAGGTCTAAGCCCTGAACCCTCAAAAACTGAACTGATATCCACTGATTGAGTTTGAGAGGCTGTAAAGGCTCAACATGCTAGTAACAGAAATCAGCTGTGACATATTGCTAAACACCAGAAAATATGTAGCCTCCCTTTGGGTAACTCTGTGCTTCTCGTCACAACATTATGGATTGTTGGTAGTTCCCTTAGGTAAAGTCTGCACAAATGTAGACTCAGAAGGGCACAAGGAGACATTAAGATTCAGCCTCTGTGTGTTAGCAGCAAATTGAACTGGGGATCATGGACCCTGAGAACATAGGTATGCTCCCGTACCCTCTACACCCCTCAGTCAATAATCACATTACTCACTTAGCCCTTGTTAATGGTACCCTCTACACCCCTCAGTCAGTAATCACATTACTCACTTAGGGCCTGTCTACACGACGCTGGTTTTTTTGAAACCAATGAATTCATTTTATCGGTTAGGCCTTGCCTCTACACGATCTGTGCAGGAGTCACTTGTATAGGATGAACCTATGCAGCAGACACCTGTAGGGAGTGAAGGTTCAGCAGATAAAGATGTTTTACTCTGAACAGTGAAGGCTTGTTCTTCACGAGGTCTTAGGAAACATTGTGTGAGTGCGAGGAGGTCATGGGGTAGTGCAGAATCAGCCCAGATGACTGCAGATGCTGTGATGTGTGTGTGTGTGTGTGTCATGCGCGGTTCTACGGGGTGGCAAAGGGCTGCAGCTGCCACCCTTGGGACACAGTCTTGCCACCCCTGTTGCTACCCCATTTATAAATCAGATAATATTTTTGTTAAGTATATTTTATGTACATACATGTGGGTCTGTGAACTGTGAGAAGGAAATCGCAGATTTAGAATCCCCTGTCCCCTCACAATGGTTTCACCCATCACCATCAGCGCAGTGACCCCCGCGAAATTTCACCATTGGCAGCAGGTTGCACAGTGCATGCAATTAGGTGTCAACTGTCTGTACAATGAAGTGGTAAGTTTGACCACCAAGTCGAAAAAGTCATAATCAGACTCATAGTCAGTTAACCCGGCAACAACCTCACTGTTACTCTACGTTATTTACATCCCCAATCAAATTTTTCGATGATGGTCAGGGCATGCTCGTGCGTGCGTAGCTTAACTATTTGTGTGTGTCGCTTATAACCTTTGATTGTAAATAGCCTAACGCTGTCGATGTCAACCCATTAATGCACGTGATACATCAACATGGGTTCTCAAAATTGTCATGCATCCTCTTTGCCAGCATCTATGACTATCCAATTTTGGTCGACATGCCTAATCAAACTAGGATGTCTAATCAGTGTCAAGCTGGTGATGGGGGCTGCCTTTTTCTTTTTCCTTTCTTTTCACAGTAGCCTATGGTGTGAATCAATCTAGTAAAAGTACAGTTACATGACTGATATTCTACTCAATCACAATAAGTAAAAGTACTACTTTCAAACAAACCCTGCTCAGAGTAGGCTACTAGACTAGACGTTTGATGATGTCAAAGCACATCACATGAAGCTTAGTGCTTAGATTCCAGTTAAATCTTCCAGTTTCATTGGGTGGTAGATTTCAATCATTTGCTGGTTGATCAACCAACAAGCTGAGGCCAGCACAGGAGTTTGTGTCCTCAAGAAATTAACATGTTGCTTGTTCACTCGTGTTTGAGGTTGTTTCTAATAGGAGATTTATAAAAGTACTTTAATACAGTAACTATTAGGGCTGTCAATCGATAAAAAAAAAAAATCAAATTAATTACATACTCTGTGATTAATTAATCTAAATTAATCACATATATAATTTTTGCTGAGAAAGTATTTTAAATATTTAAATTCAAATGAATCATTGAATAATCAGCATTAGTGACATTAAAGTTCAAAAACTCTTTTATTATTATTTTCACTGTTCAAATAATGGCCATAATAATCTATGATATGCTTCGGGACACTCTCCTCAATGTCAACACTATTTCTTTCCATTGATGTGCGACTTTAGAGTTGACAAACTCCAGTGATATGCAAATTCCTTGCTGCAGACATTGCAGAGGACTTTATTTTAATCAACACTTTATTTTTGTCAACACCATCAGGCCGTTTTTTAAAAGTAAATGTTCAAATCAATGATCTAGGCAGCACATTTTCTTCTCTCTCCTTCATTTTACAGTAATGGTTACTAACTAGAACGGCTCGGGGTCAAAGGTCATACAGAATCGATTAATCTGCGTTATTTTTTTTAATCAGTTATTTTTTCTCAAATTAATTAATCGAAATGAATCAGTTATTTTGATAGCCCTAGTAACTATACATGTACTTCATTATCCACCACTTTGTGAGTGAGTGAGTAGCCTAGATTGTGAATGGCAAAACATAATTTGGCACTAAAGATCAGGGACTGAAACAGAATGATTTTCATTTAGGTTTGTTCTGAGCAAAAAAAATATTTGATGTCATAATATTATAATACCTAATATTAGGTCTTAAAAATGCTTGATAGCCTAACTTCAGGCACAGAAAATGTCCTTGCTTTAAGCCTTGCAATATAGCCTAACGTAATGGTGCTCCCAACTGCATGACAGGCCGAAATATTTGCCTAGTGTCTCTGGTATCTTATTTCATTTCACAAATTGTTTCAGTAATTTAGACTACATACTTGGAAAAGGCAGTTAGATAGTGTTGGATATTAATATTCTTTTTTATCAACTAGTAGTTCTAGCCAATTATACAGGGGAGATACCGATTCATAACATCTGACTAAATTCATCTTATAAGGGGTCTGGGGAACACTGTGTGGGCAGGTGACTTTCCAAGCCTATGGAGTTTTGAATTATGATTATAATTATAATAAAGGTAATCGGAATGATAAATACCGTTAATAACCGGTTATCTAAAATTGAAAATGACGTTTTCACTCCGGAACAAGTGAAATTGGTTTTGCTCCCGTTTTCAGTTACGTCCTTCCAAAAACTGTATTCGTTTCCGGTTTTCATTTTCATTCTTTGAACCGTTTCTAATCCCTGCTAAAGATATTTGGCCTTTAATTGTAGTGGGGGTTAAAGTAAAAACCTTCCAAATAATTGAATTAGATACCCATACCCAGTACTTAGTTACTGTCCACTAATGTGTGTGTTTGCATGTTTATTAGTGAGGTGGTAGATTAATAATTACATTCTTGTTATGTACATTTTAAATTGTTGTATGTATTATAATAAATCCAAAAAGAATGTTTTGACTAAGAAGGTACTTGACTGAGTCTTTATTGAATCAGATGGAAATGTTTTGACAGTCCCAGTCATGGTTATCATTGCAACAATCCTGCATTAATCTTGTCCAGATCTAACCTAAATCTACTGATGGCTTATTTTGTATGACTAAATTTGTCCATATTCCCTTACAACTCACAGTAGAAGACATCATTTGAGGGGTCATGTTTGGAAAAAAAATGTCTCCAGGGGAGCATACCCCCAAATCACCAGAATCTTGTTTCAATCCAGATAACCTATCTATCGATGGCTTATTTTATACATGTGTGCATATTCCCTCAAAACTAACTAGAAGAAATCATTTGAGTAGTCATTTTTTAAAGAAATTCTCTGGGGGAACATACCTCCAAACCCCCCTAGAATTGCTTTGACACTGTACAATTTAAGTACAGACTACACAGACTGTATAGTGATTACACAGAGAAAGAAATTCACATATTAAGACCCACACCATCCAAAACACCAGCTACATCTCCGATTTGCCTCCCACCTCGTGTAATGTAGTGCAGAGAACAAAACTTATTCAATGAAATCCGTAGAATTTTAAGTTTTGAATAATGTCCATGGCCCCCCTCCTGGAACCTCATGCCACCCTTTCACCACCTTTCGCCACCAAAACATCTCTAGATCCGCCCCTGGTGTGTGTGTGTGTGTGTGTGTGTGTGTGTGTGTGTGATTAAAGGTGCTCTAAGCGATGCTGGGTAACGTCACTTCTGTTGACTTTCAAACAAAACAGAGAGCTAGCTTGCTACTTCCACTCCTCCCTCCCGTGCAATTGAAACTCTCCTAAACGCGCATCTCGTCTGTGATGTGCTCGAACGGTGTGTTGCAGTATGTTTTTATGGGCTAGGTTTGACCAGGTTGTTTTTGTTGCCATTTTTGGAGCCTGGGCTGTCCATAGAGATCGCGTTTTTTTACAGTGTATTCAGGACACAGACAGCTAGCGGTTGGTTAGGTGATGTTTGCAGTAAGTGACATAACATGTTTTAGCCTAAAAAAATGTGTGGCATCGCTTAGAGCGCCTTTAAAGGTACACCAAGGAAGATTTTCACATTTACGAAGCCTATTTGATGGTAAAGGAACTTGTAATATGTGAATACCTAGCATACACTTCTTAAACTCAGAACTCTTAAACTCTTAAATTCAGACAAATTATTTTACGAGAAAGCACTAGGTAAGACACTAGGTAAGATACTGTAAACAATGCCAACAAGCTTTTTTGATCTCAATATAAGATTAATAACACTTGGTTGGATTTGATTAGATAAGCAGTTTTCTCAATGTTCAGGTTTCTGATATTGCCCATTAGGACTGTCTTGTAGAATACAAATTCCTCATTATAGTAGTTAGTTAATTACTATGGCAACGCAAATATCGATAATAGTGGCTTAAACAGACATGGCTGAAAAGAATCTTGGAATCTGGAAGAACGATGGAATGGTCTCTTCAACATTCTTCAGTTTACAGTGTGTGTGTCTGTGTGCCTGTGTGTCAGTTCGGTGCACTCTGCTTTGGAAATGATTACCGTATTTTCCGGACTATAAGTCGCACCGGAGTATAAGTCTCACCAGTCAGAAAATGTGTCATGAAGAGAAAAAAACATATATATAAATATATATATATATATATGTTGCACCTGAGTTGCAGGACCAGCCAAACTATGAAAAACTTTAGCGACTTATAGTCCGGAAAATACGGTACATTAGATTTCTTTGTTTCCAATATGACCTGAGATTGAAGATTCAGTTCTATTTTTATGGGTGCCGCTCAATAAAATGATTTGCTTGTCGAATGCTTGTCTGTTAAAAATGTTGCCACTGGGGTGCGTGGGCAAGTGACAGAAAGTGTCGGTGCAATTATGTGGACGGAGCACTTCAAGCTCACTAGTGCTGGAAGAACCCCTCCCTCGCCGCTGCTGTGATTAATGGACAGTCATGATGGTCATGATGGAGCTCTGACCTTTAGCTGGAGGAGTTGACCAGAGGAAGTCTGCTCTGTGTGTGTGTGTCTGTGTGGTGTGTGTATGTGTCTGTGTGTGGTGTCTGCAGATTTCTTCACTGTCAGCTGACTGTAGGTGGGGGTGGCTGAGGTGTAGGAGGGACCCCACAACATCAAAAGACACAAATACACACACACTCTCTCTCTCTCACACACACACACACACACACACACACTGTGTGTGTGTGTGTGTGTGTAAAAAAGCTGCTTTGTTTGAACATACTGTTTGAACATGCTGCTTTGTTGTGAACATACTGTATGTATGTCTTTGTGTATAAGCTTTAGTGTGTGTGTGTGTGTGTGTGTGTGTATGTGAGTGTGTGTTTATGTGTGTGTGTGTGTGTGTGTGTGTGAGAGAGAGAGAGATGGTGTTTGTGTGTGTTTAAGAGGGAAGACAATCCACACACATCCTTAGCTGATGATGTAAGTTCTGTGGGTCTGGGTGCGTTCCGTCTGCTTTTAAGTTGTTTTCCAAAACACTTGTCAAGCCTCCAATTATGTTCCCACCAAATATGTTTGTTATGCGCAGCATTATCACCACGACGACCTGCTGCTGTCAGCACAGCTGCCTTAATCAAAACACGTCACTCAAATACACACACCAGCATGAATGTCAAACCTCAAAAGACAATGTAGTGCGTGTGTGTGTGCGCGCGTTTGAGTAAGTGTCTGCATGTGTGTGTGAATATATGTGGCTATATGTGTGTGCACCTGCTTCGGAAATTCTAAAAAGAAAGCCACACCTCTGGATAAGAGAGATAAAAAAATGATTACACCCAGAAAGTCATGTGTGTGTCTCTCTCTGTGTGTGGGTGTGTCTGTGTGTATGTGTGTTTGGACATGCAGCGTGGGTGTGTGTGCGTATGTATGTGTGTGTGTGTGTGTGTGTAAAAGGTGTGCAAATTAGGCACATTAGGCCAACGTAATGCACGCTATATATTTGTGTCTGGACATGCAGCATGTGTGTGTGTGTGTGTGTGTTTGGACATGCAGGGTGTGTGTGTGTTTGTGTGTGTGTGTATGTGTTTGAACATGCAATGTATGTGTGTGTGTGTGTGTGTCTGTGTCTGTGTGCATGTGTGCGGACATGCAGCATATGTGTGTGTTTGTGTGTCTGGACATGCAGCGTGTGTGTGTGTGTGTGTGAGCCATAGCAGCAGTGTAAACACTTGTTTTTTTCTGACTAAATTTCTAACAAAAAACAAAAAACAATTATATATTGAAATTCTCAAACAACTGTCTCCACCCAAACACTGCACCCTCACCACCCAAACGCTGCACCCTCTCCACCCAAACACTGCACCCTCACCACCCAAACACTGCACCCTCTCTACACCCAAACACTGCACCCTCACCACCCAAACACTGCACCCTCACCACCCAAACACTGCACCCTCACCACCCAAACACTGTTCTCTCTATCTCCACCCAAACACTGCACCCTCACCACCCAAACACTGTTCTCTCTATCTCCACCCAAACACTGCACCCTCTCCGCTCAAACACTGCACCCTCTACACCCAAACACTGCACCCTCTCCACCCAAACAATGCACCCTCTTCACCCAAACACTGTTCTCTCTCTACACCCAAACACTGCACCCTCTCCACCCAAACACTGCTGCAACCTCTCCACCCAAACACTGCACTCTCTAGGGCTGGGACAGTATGGATGTTTTCTTACTGCGGTCGGTAAGCAAGAAATTACCGCGATTTCGCGGTATAGGCCTACCCCCCCCACCCCCCCCCCCAAAATAAAAAATAAAATGGATTATGAATTTTGTGCCGCCATCAGCCATCACAGCCAGTTAAACTTTAGACAGCCGCAGCAACTTCAAAAACCACTGGACCAATAGCCAGTTTATCAACAAGGCTATCACGATTTAAAACTGTTACATTCATGACGCTTATGCAAATGTTACAATGGTAGGCTATCGCACGTTTTGATGGCTGCCTCAGGTTTTAACAAAGGTAGGCTACTG
>NC_055976.1:20192721-20197721 GCF_018492685.1 Alosa sapidissima | reverse complement strand
CAGACATATATTTATCTAATATAGTTCATATTCTACTATGGTTTGATATTTTCCGCATTGATCATTAAATATTTCACTTGTGTTTACTTAAAATTAACCATAGTATCAGTATAAAGAGGAAGAAACACACAACACTTCTGTTATCTTTTATTCTATTTTATTGAAAATCTTGTTGTTTTTGTTATGGAACCTCAGTTGTCACTTTGGCATTTATTGCCTGGCCCAGCAATCTGGAGTGAGTGTCTAGCCTGGGAACTGCTTCAGGGTGGCCTCTGAATAAGACAGAACATATACAAATAGAACATGCAAAATATTAGTGACACAAATACAGATGCTAAAGTGCGGAAACACTGTTGTGTTATCACGATAATTGGAGATTACAAAGTGAGTTGGAGAGAAAGACATACAAATAAAATAAACTCACCAATTATCGTCTTAGTCCTCTCAGGGTCCAGGCATTCCCTCTAAGTGCCTCCTAAAAAATATCACAATCAATTAGGACCTCAAATAGTTACAGTTTACTAACACAGAAAAGATCTATGAAGGTGAGGCGAAAATGGGAAGCAGTCCACACAGACAGCCTAACACTTTTAAATGAGACAACACAACTAATATATCATATACACAGAAGAGAGAAGCACACTGAAAGGAAAAGTTAGTTTCATCCTCAAATTTTTACTAAACTTATACAACCAAGAAGCTGCTATTTCATTAAAGTTAAACATGTACATTTTAATGTAAAAGTTCACATCTGTATGAAAACACTCTACAAACCTTGTTGAATAAAAGCCTTCAGACTCACAACCTCCTCTTGGAGAGCCATTATCGCCACCTCTTCTGTAGGTGGTTGTCAGTTCTTGGTTATCTCCCACAGCTCACACTCCTAGAGAGCTCTACCAGCCTTCTCTGAAACCTGCAAGTGAACAGAATATACAGCATGAATGAGAGTGGCGTTGGTAAAGGGTATACTCGCGTAATATGTAATGTCCTGGGATATTCCCACTCATGAAGTGTCTCCCATCCGAGACTGCTATCTGAGACTGTAGGGAAGCTGTACCAACCATCATAGAAAGATATGGTTGGAAAGGTATATTTTCAGTTCACTTTGTGTCCCCAGTAGCTTGAAGCTAATTTCTTGTCATTCAAAAGATCAAAACTACTCAAACAAATGTATAAATTCTCAGAAACAAAAGGTTATGTTCTGCATTCGAAAATAGACCTTTAACAAAAACGTTATATTCATAAATAAACATTAATTTTTGATTACCTTTGGTCTATGTGATGATGAAGCATCAACATTTGTCAGTGAAGCATACTATGGGTTGGGCTTGGGTCGTCTTGGTCTCAGGTCTTCGGGTCCATCCTCCGGTGTCCTTGATGTAGCTTTCGAGTGTTGCCTCTCTAAAATGTAAAAAAAAAGGGGTGTCAGTGCTCAAATGCACTACATGACCATACATGGTCCTTTTCAATACAATTCAACTTTTACATTTTCATAATTTAGCATGGGTGTGAATGGTTTTGCAAGAATGTCAGTGCACAAAGCATGACAAAGTAGTTTGATAGTGCACAAAACACATTACTTGCAATACCATTTCCATGAAATTAAGCACAGTACTTGTGTCTTCAATTTCTACACGCCCACTCTAATACTCTCCAGCACATAACATTACCACATTACATCCTATCTAAAAAAAAAAAAGCTAATGATAGCTCTAAGTGTTGTCCATGATGCAACAATAGCAGCTAACTAGCTAAACCACAGTGCATAGAATGTCTACACCTTAGCAGAGAGGGTTCAAGCGGAGCGAGAGGCGCAAACGTTCGACAATTTCCGCGTTCGATTATTGCAAGGGGGAGGGGGGGAAATCCCCCTTTATGCAGACCAGAGTAAGCCCTTGCTGCACTAATGTCAATGGAGACTTGTGGAATTTTACCAATAAATTGGTCATTTTGTCTTTCTGGATTTGTTGAGGGTTTTTTGGAAAATTGTGTCATAATCTGTAAGTGTTTGGGATCATTTCAAGCCTAATAGTGTAATTTTTTTAGTGTTCGGATTTGTAATAAAATAACTTAATATTAGACCATGCTGCTGCCAGTTACTATCCGGTTGTTATCATGCTAGCTAGCCTCTTAGCTAAGGTAACATTTTAAACGGAGAAGTGTAATTTCTTTGAAATGACAACTAGCTGAATAACACTACTGACATTAGTTAAAGTGGATAGTTTATACTCAAGCGAATTTGCAACAGTATATTAAGTTTAAGCGAAGTCCTTCAACTACTAGTCACTTGTTAGCGCATAGCTGTATTGCCATAGCTACTACCATCCACCTGTATAGCATTTTAAGCTAGCGTTAGCTAGCTAGCTAGCTCGGTTCACATGACTAATTAAATTATTCATATCATGTCCTTAAGAATGATTCATTGGTATCATACATGATTATGGACAATAATACTGTGAACACAATTATGTTTATCTGTTGTTATTGCTTATTAAGAGAGAAAGTTTATTTAGTGACGTAGGGTGACACTCCCACTTATGCAGACCGGAACTGTCCCGTTTTGCTCCCATAGTAACGAATTACGTTGCTCTATCTTGCTAGTAATCAAGGATCTTTGACCTTAGGCTACAGTAGTAATGTTAACCGTTACATTTTCTGTCTTGCATGACAAATCATAAGATAGCTTCTATCTATGCCTATCAATCTACATGCCAGAGGCAAATATACTACCAAATATGGCAGGGAGACAGGTTAAATTGGTATTTCACTGTCATTACAAGTCGTTTTCATTAATTGTCCAAACGTTTCTCAGTGAATTTATTTTTCAAACCCCTTTCAGGTGTAAAAAAATAAAGCTACCGCTGGCTAATTTATGCTAACGTTAATGTTACAGAAAGTAGCAAAGGTTAGCTTCCAGCTTCCACCAATAATACCATTTTTAATTCGGACATTAGAGTGCTAACTTCTGCAAATGTTATATGAAAGCAATTTAGCATACAATGAAGATCTACTTACCAGCAATTTTGACCACCATGGCCTCGTAAACCGGCCAACTACCTCTTGGCTGCCTTCCTCCCCTCCACCACATAGCTAGCTGCAAGTTGATAGCAAGATGTTGTCCCATAACGTTAGGAGCCGTTGAAAGCCGTTGAAGTCTTCCTCATTAACGTTAGGTTTACTAATGCAGTCAGTCGGCAAAATGCTGGTTTTGCCCTCATACTCCCCGCCAATCCACTTAACCAGAGCAAACGTTTTACATTTGGACTAGTAGTAGCTGTTACTGTAGTTATGCTTATGTAGAACTAGTGAAAAAGCTGCAAACATTTTAACCGTTATTCCAACGACCTTAGAGCAAAGATTCTAGAACAGAGCTCTGTTCTAGAATCTTTGCCTTAGAGTAAGTTGGTAGTGACGTATTTTGAAGTTGAAGGTAGCCTTTTTTGTAAACCCCACCAGAGAATGTCTAATAAGGGACGGGCTCTGACCCCACCCATCACTGCCTGTGTGCAAATAAGTTAATTTAATATATTCACCATATATGTTCATGTATGATATCCACATATATGTTACATTGCTGGGTCCCACATATACTTTCATATATGCATTCTTGTACTATATATGTATTAAATATATTGTAGCCATCTATTTAAATATAAGCTGGATGTAGCTGCATATATGTGAATATATTTTTTCCCTTGATTTTTCTGTATGGGAGAGGGTGACAATTTTTCGGGACTCCCACGGGTCACGGTATTCCCGTGGGTTTCCCGCAGTACGGGAGTAAATTTCACTGTTGATATTGTGATTGGGACGGGACAGGAAATAATAAACGGGAGCTGGTGGGAAGCCAGATATTATTAACTTAAAAAAATGACGCTGCAATGCAGTGAGTGCGCCCAAAGAAGTGAGGCATTTCGTTTTAGAAAAGAGAACCAATTACAACCCACAATACGTTGTTGATTGGTAGCCTATCAGAGCAAGACAAGAACCTGCCCTGTTCACAATCAATCAGCTTCAGCGATAGGCCCTAAGGCAAAATGGATGCAAAGAAACAGTTACAGGCGTCAGCGAAGGACAGCTCTAATGAATTGCACGAGCTGTCCGGGAAAGCGATTCTCGTTGAGTTTAATGTGTCATGCAATGTTGGGGCATGGCACCTCGACGATCGCATTCCTCAATATATTTATCGCATAACCCTGGCGGAACACAAATAGTTTTGTTTACTCATAGCAACAACGTTGCTATGCTTCGCTGGTTTAACGTGATGAGAACGGTGCAAACTTAACTGATGGGATGAGATCTAACTATGAAATGATTTAAGCATAGCCTACAGCAAAGTCCTGTAAAATATGTTAGACAAGGCTTTCTGCCCTACCAAAATGTATGGTCACCGCACGCTACTGTAGCCTAACAGTCAGATAACTTTAGACATCAACATAGGGAGCGGGACGGGATTCGGGAGTCTTTCTCTCGGATTTTGCGGGACAGAATTTTTTTTGGGGGGGCTGTCACGTGATCGTGATATGACGGGAGTATTTGTGTGGGCTCGGGATGGGATGGGAGTGAAAATTGATTCCCGTGTCACCCTCTAGTGTGTGTGTGTGTGTGTGTGTGTGTGTGTGTGTCAAGACTATTGCAATGTTTTATCTGGATGCTGTAATGGGTCACTAACAGAGTACAGCTAATCACAAATTCACTAGAACTAACACACACACACACACACACACACACATACACCCTCACTCACTAGAACTAACACACACTCCTGTCTCTCACAGACTCAGTCAAACTAAACACAAGTTCACTCACACACTTACTAGAACTAATACAGACAAGTCCCTCCTAGCCATGGGCGGACTGGCCATCTGGCATACCGGGCATTTTCCCGGTGGGCCGATGCACCTTTTGGGCCGATAGAATAGGCTATATATATAATTGAATCATTTTGGCCAGCGATCGGCCCAAAGGAAGGGTAATCAGCGGCCCATTGGTTACATTTC
>NC_055976.1:20185221-20187721 GCF_018492685.1 Alosa sapidissima | reverse complement strand
CAATTACACACACACACACACACACACACACACACACACACACTGTGGTGAGTGTGTGTGAGTTAGAGCTGTCAATCTTCTTCCATAACCCAATTCGAATTTCATTCAAAATATTATTTTTAATAGTCGAATTATATTTGAATATTTAATGCTCAAATTGTGCCTATTATTAATATTTACGATTCATCTCTATACGCTGTATAAACGGGCTTATGCATTGCCAGTGCCACTATAAACGCGTGGTGACTTGTTACATTGAACAAAAGCTCAGTCTACCAATGATATCTGTGCAACTTGAGTGGTTTCAATTTATTTTGGGCAGACGTGCACACACACTGAATGAACGCCCATACCACTACCACTTTATTGAATGCCTCTATGTTTGATGATGCCATATCAGCAAGTATTTCCTAATTGGGGAAAAGTTTGCTTTCTTTTTTTCTATCGGCCCACGATTCTGTGAACCATATGCCTATCAGAGAAGTGACAAAAGCACCGGACATAGCCTAGAGGAGGGAGGCAAAAACCTAATTCTTGCCTGCTTTAGTTGCGCAGTTCCTCCTCCTTGGACTGTTTACCTACCTAGCTTGTCAGGGTATAGCATTATCAGATGTGCACTCAGGCTGCTCGCTGCTACATATTCTTCAGATTACGACATTGTTAGGCTAATTGTTAATTCGCTTCTGCCATATTTAGATTGTGCATTAGACATGGCAAAAGCATTTTAGGTTTTTTTACATATTTGCGTTAAGTTAGCCAACCATAAAAAAACACTCCCCAAAACACCACATTCGAATAGTAATTTCCAAATTTGATTAGTATTGATTTTTTTAAATATTCGATTTTTATTCGACTTTAGAAATTCGTTCCAACAGCCCTAGTGTGAGTGCGTGAGAGTGTATATGTGTGTGTGTGTGTGTGTGTGTGTGTGTGTGTGTAAGGTCACGGGTGAAAGAGCAGTGTATTTTCCCACATTGTGGACAGAAAACAAGCGTGGAGAATTTGTTAGTTGTCCTGTGTGTGTGTGTGTGTGTGTATGTATGTAAGCGTGGATAATTTGTTAGTTGTCTTGTGGTTTGCTGACTGTACAGAGCACTGTTCTCTTTGCAGCTGTGCATGTGTGTGTCTCTCAGAGTGTGTTTGTGAGTGTGTGTGTGTGTTTGTGTGTGTGTGTGTGTGTGTGTGTGTGTGTGCGTGTGTGCGTGTGTGTGTGTGTGTGTGTGAGAAAGAGAGAGTGTGTGTCTGTGTGTGTGTGTGTGTGTGGAGGGGAGGTGGTCCTTGTGGGGCTCTAAACTGAGCTGTAGGGAAATTAAAAGCAATTACCCCTCTGTGTTTTGGGAGATGTACGTTTGGGGTTCGGTCCATTTGTGGCTCGCTTGACTACTATTGGAGCACCGCCCTCTTTCGCTTCTGTGTGTGTGTGTGTGGATGGGGGATTTTTATCTGTGTGTTTCTGGCTTGGTTTGGCTTCAGTTCGGTCCTGTAATGGCTCGTTCCAATTATTCCTCCGTTGGATTGTGTCTCTGTTCGTCTGCCTCACCAGTCTGTGTGTGTGTGTGCGTGTGTGCGTGTGCGTGTGTGCGTGTATGTGTGTGTGTGTTTTATCCAGTTTGTTAATTTCCTTAACACACACACACACATACACAGATTAACAGCTCTGGAATAGGCATTCACTTACTGTGCTCCCACACACACATACACACACACAAACACACACACACACACGCACGCACGCACGCACACACACACACACACACACACACACACACACACACACACTCCATCTTGATCCAGTTGATAAAACACTAAGGGCCAGATGTACTAATACTTTTGCGCCCACTTCAGGCGTATTTGTTTCGCAATGTGCATGTAAAATCATTGCGAGGTATGTACAAACAGGCCGCAATGAGGTAAAAGCGCAAACTGCCTGTCGCGGGAGCTGAAAATGGCAAATTGCGTTTTTCGTGTCATGCATATGCATTCATGGGAGGATCCAGGGGAAAGTGGGAGTTTAGTGTAAAGAGATAGGAGGGGAATCATAAAGAGCGCCTTATTATGTATTCTGTGGTATGTACAAAGACTGCTCGTGAAAGCGCACGTCTATTCTGCGCCTAAATACTTCCGCCTTCCGTAGAAGCAGGTGTTAATCCAAATTGCAGTTCAATGCGTCAATGTGCCTCTGTGTCAAAGACAACAGAATCGCTTTTTAGAGCACCAGTTTTGTAAGTCTGTGTACTATATCAAAAGCAACCTTAACTTTAATTGGCCTTTCGAATGTCTTACTTTCACTTTCAACTTTATTGTGAACTTTATTCAACTGCGCTTGTATGTAGGCTCTGCCGTAGGGGGCGGAGAAATGCGCAGGTTACACTATGAATTGAAAGTTTGATAAATACGACGTACACTTGGGTATGACTGCGTTCGCTATCTGCGGTTTGTCCATGGCGCTGAAAACGCTACGTTCACAAATGTACGTACATCTGGCCCTCAGTGTGTGTGT
>NC_055976.1:20177721-20182721 GCF_018492685.1 Alosa sapidissima | reverse complement strand
TTCCGCACATCCATGCAATTGCTTATGTGCGATTGTCTGCTGTTTTTTACATTATCAATTGATAATGTCATGTTGGTCAAAATGCATTATAGAAATTCCCTGTTGGGTAGCTCTTCACCCCAAGACATTTGGGCATTAGTTCATTGCTTGAGTCATTACATGAAAAAAATGTTCATTTGTCATGTAATCTGTCTGATATGATTTTGCCATTTCTAACATACTTTTATGGAGAAAGACTTTTGCAGCTTTTTGCATTTTTCATAAGAAAATACTTTCAGAGTAAACTGCTACATTGATAAGCCTCAACTATGACCTTGACTATCTTGTTCATAACAGTGACACAGGAACCTGTCATTCTGATGTCAATGACATACTGATGTCACTGACATGTTGATTGGCATAAATATTTGCTTTTGAACCTCAAATAAGCATTGTGAACTAGTTACATGCTTTTGCAGGTAATCTACTCTGTGGTGCAGTTTGTACAAATTGTTTCGACAGAAGCACTTACTGTTGTGCAAACGACCATTTGAGAGATGCACTACAGCGACCGAGTAAAACTGTAGAAATTTTGATTTATAGTGTGGAGTGTCCAGGATTGGTGGGCGGCACGCGCTGCAACTCTAGTGTGTGTGTGTGTGTGTTTGTAAACGGCATGCACTGCAACTCTTGAGTGTGTGTTTGTATTTGTGTGTGTTTGTATGTGTGCCTGTTTGTGTGTCTGTGTGTGTGTGTGTGTGTGTGTGTGTGTGTGTGTGTGTATGTCTCAGTGGCACGCGCTGCAACTGTTAAATATGTGTGTGTATTTGTAAACGGCACACGCTGCAACACATCTAATATGTCTGAACATCTCCCCGAGCATCCGGTGAGCAGCAGAGGTCAATTGGTGGCCTGGGACAGCGTTGCACAACTGAGGTATTTTTTATGATACTGCTTGTTATTAGCCCGTGTGGGGATTGGCTGAGGAGGCAGCCAGGCTGTGTGTCCTTGCGTTACGGTCCGCGTGGGTCGAGCTCCTCTCGTTTGGCGCCTCTAATCGTAGCAGTCCACGCCAGAACAGTGCACTCGCACTGCCTTTGGAACGGCCACAGCCTCCTCCCGTCCAGCACAGTGAAATTTCATCCCTCACCTCTGTAGCAGGAGGCTGGACGAATAGGGATCCACCCAGGGGGTCCACACCCACTCAGCTCTGGGCACACACACACACATACACACACACACACACACACACACAAATACAAACACACACTCAAGAGTTGCAGCGCGTGCCATTTACAAACACACACACACACACACACACACAAACACACACACAAACACAAACACACACTCAAGAGTTGCAGCGCGTGCCATTTACAAACACACACACACGTGAACACACGTACACACACACACACACACAAATACAAACTCACACTCAAGAGTTGCAGCGCGTGCCATTTACAAACACACACACACACGCAAACACAAACACACACACAGTACTATACTTTACAGTACAGTACAGTAAATGCAGTAAAAAATAAAACAAAAATACTGTAAAACCAAAAATACACTTCTGTAAATACAGAAAAACAGGCTTAGATGCGGTGGACTCTCTGCCCAGCTTCCCTCATTGTCAGGCCATGATTTATCACATGATCCACCAAAGCTGCTCTAATATCATCTGAAATATTGTTCCGTGCATAGCCTCTTCGACCACCTCCTACTCCTCTCTCTCTTTGTCTTCCTCTTGCTCTCCCTGCCTCAATGCCTGCAAAGTTTTCAACATTGCTCAACTGAAGCCTATTTGTGGCTGGCTGACTAGTGTTCAGTTTTGTAAGTAAGCATTTTCAGATCTAAGTGTTTTCAATCACCCAATGTGTTTTGTATTTTGAATAGATGTGTTATCCCAATGGTACCCATGAGATTTCATTACGAACAAAGTGTCTTATGTATGAAGTAGAAATGTAATGCCAGAGGAATTACAATAGTGGATGGAAAGCTGCTGGGTTAATGTTGGTGGGGAGATTCCTGAAAAAAAAACATTGCTCATACAAACCCTTGTACCAAAAAACCTCGTGCGTCAGGCATTCTTGAGATATCACACTCAAGGTGGGTTTGGCCTTGACATTTGACTTCATCATTGAGTCCATACAAATGTTCACACCAAATTTGAAGCATGTGCGTCAAGCCATTCTGAAGTTGTGACACAAGCATGAAAGCTGGCCTTTGGAAAATGTAATTCAGAGTATGCAATGCAAGACTACTGTACTTGCAAAACAGGACTTTCAGTTGGTGTTGATGACTGCTCATTCTGCAGCCAGCTAACAATTACTTTGTCAACGTTAAAATAATTGAATCAACGTCGCACTGCAACATTTATTCTACATCACTTTTGCACCCTTCATTAATATTAAGCAACGTTGAAATTCTAACTACAGATCAATGGGATTTCAATGGTATTTCCACTAAAATGAATATTGAAACAATGTTGAAATTACAACCAAACTAAAGATCAACGTGATTTCAGTGCCATTTCAATTGATATTAAACCTCAGTAAACCACCATTAGCCTAATCTGGCAAAATATTGGGAAATTCATATCCTGCTCTATCTACAGCCAGGATAAATTTGGCTAGGCCTAGGTATGTCTTGTTTAGGCTACACAAGCTTGCATAAATAACCATTGACAACTTGTTATCAGTTAAGCAAGTGCATTTATTCACTCTTCATCTAGAAATTCACATGTACTGTGTTTTCCTGCCATCCATAGCAGTTGCAGTCAGCCTGATCCTTCAGTAGCAGAGTGAAGCGGCACCTAACAGAAATAGAAGGGGGAGGGGGACAGCTGTTAGATAAATATGTTCTACTGAGCAACAAACTAACAGCTAAGCCTACAATCAAGTTATTTTACGCCAGTGGTTCTCAACCTTTTTCTTTCATTCCCCACTTAGATCAAGGGGGCATTTTTAAACCCCACCTGTCCCTCATCGCTCTAAGAAAGTGGTAGGTCAAACTTAAAATTGTCAAATGTATTGAAATAATGACAAGTTCCAAATATATCCTCGGCAGCAGAGTTAAAATAAGCTGGTGCTGCAGATATAATAAATAAATACATAATGTGCCATTGTAAATTAAACACACATATTTCTGTTTTCCAGCAACATATCAGGAAGCATAGGACAATATTTTATGTTCATTCAATGAAATACCAACATGCTGCATTAAATGGATCACTGCTGGTTGGGAAATATTTTTGAAATAAACTTTGCAGGGATGTGATGTAGGCCTACAGTGGCTCCCGAATCAGACGTTTCAGTGATTTCACTCAGATTCTCAAAGGCATAATACTGTCGCGATCGAGGCGCCTGTCCCATACCTCAAGTTTTTTGGTGAATGCAGTAATCTTAGATCTGCTAGGTGATGTAGGTGCTTGTCTTAGCCTTGTAACTGGAGATTTAACTCATTGAGCCACTCATACAAACGTAGTTCAAAACGAAGGCTAAGTTTCAGCCAGTGATTGTTTGCCATTTCCCTCGTCAGGCCAGCTATCGCTACGAAAGGCGGCTGGCTGGCAATTTGAGTGCTTAGCTAGCTGCTACCGCCTCCACTGCACACAACCGCGAACCTAGAAACATGAACTTACTATGTTGCTAAGCCAGCTTACTTGATTAGCCGAGTCGTTTTAAACAGACTTCACACACTCCATTCAAATACAAAACACAAATAATTGTAACTTACATTGGGTGTGGTAGGAAAACGTCCATTTCGTCGCTGTTTGTTGGACGAACCAGACAACAAGAACGTAAACTTTCTTCAAGAGGATGCTTGACAGCAGCAGTGCCTGTAGAATCGAATCAATGAGGCAAGGAGAACGCTACTGCGCATGCGCACAAGTTAATTACGGGATGTGTAGTTTTAGGGAGCACCAGATTGTATGCATTAGAAGCTGAGACGGTTGAATTCACAGGTGACACCTGTGTCAGTGTTCAAATTTGCCCGGGAACTACTCTGGGAGCTTAACGAGCGCAGCTGGCTTTAGGCCATTATGACATCACAGCCATTCAAGTCTATGGGGGAAAAATTAGCTTTTTACCATTTTTAATCCCCTATTTCTTAAAAAGTATAAACTTTATAAAAAATCTGAAATAATAACTCTCTTGCCCCACTCCAGACCTTCAGAACGGTTATTTCAACATGTCTGTACGTTAAGCGGTTAGAGTCGCATTAATTCTTGAAAAGGTAAAAAGAAAAGGTTATAATAATAACTAGAAAAGCATTTCCTAAAGGAAATACAGTGCATGAAAATGCTAAAATATGATGTAAAATATCATACAGAGTAAAAACAAACTATATTGGTTGCTAGGTAGATGAGGTTTAATATAGTTGGAATGGCTGAACAGTTAAATAGGTGGATAGTTTAAATGGTTAAATTATTTAGGTAGATAGTTGACAATAACTGACAGTTGGAATGGCTCTAATGTTTGCTAGCAGTTATGCTAACTATGTTAACAAAGATAATAATGTTAACTTAGTTAATTTAGCTAATGTTTTCTAGCAGTTTTTTTAAAATGTTAATAATGCTAATGCTGTTGACTATGTTAACAATGCTAACTATGTGACTTAATGATTTATAGCAGTTATGCTAAAATATTAAGAATGCTAACATGCTAACCATATGACTTAGCTAACTTGACTATTCATTTTTAGCAGTTATGCTAAGAATGTTAACTATGCTAACCATGTTACTTAGCTAATCATTTTTGGCAGTTTTGCTAAAAATGTTAACAATGTTAGCAATGCTAACATGCTAACTATGCTAACCATGTGACTTAGCTAACCTAGCTAATCATTTTTAGTAGTTTTGCTAAAAATGCTAACAATGTTAGCAATGCTAACATGTAAACTATGCTAATCATGCTAACTAGCTACAGTGGGTAAGAGTCATAGTTGATGACAAGTAACAGTTACAATGGCTCAACAGTTAAAAAGTTCAGTAGTTTAAAGGGTTAAATTGT